>NC_069503.1:245979598-246250184 GCF_027579735.1 Bombina bombina | reverse complement strand
TTACAACCTCATTCCTTTCTGTAAATATTATCTGTCACTTCCAGAACATACTGGTGTAAAATAGTTTTCATTAAAAAATCCCAAGTTTCAGTATACATAGTTATCTAGCTCCCACTACCCCTTTTCAGCACTCATGGAGTTAATATGTTTCAACAAACAACGCCCTCTAAACAACCAATTAGAGAATAGTAAAGTATTTTTAAACCAACACAATTTTAAGATGTACAGGTTTACGATTACGGCGAGATAGCCGAAACTAGTCAGACCTTTCATCCCTGTTCTATGTTTCCTGCTGCTGCTGGAATTTTATCCATGTATTTAAATAAATAAAGATGAACTTTTTTACCGGATGAAGCTGCGCCCTCTTTTCTTTTTAGGGATAATATTTCTAATACATCATTTAAAATTATTTTTATGCTCTGTATGTCAATTATTTGCATAAATACTTATTACGAACGGTTAATTATTTGTACAATACTAACTACAATATGTAATTTTTTAATTCCTATTTTTTTTAATATATGTTTTTTTTTTAAATATATGCAATTTTGAATTTTAAGTTTTAAATGTGGATTCATATGTAGGATGAGGGATCTACCAGGTTATAACAGATTGGATATCTGTTTGAATCTCACCCGATAGCAAGCCACGGAATAATATATTTTTATATATATTTTTTATAAACATTTTTTAGAACTTTTAAGATTTTTTTTGCTTATATATCTTGAATACATATTTTATTTTAAGTGTTGATATATACATAAGTAATGTTGTATACTGATAGATGTAATAACTGCAAGTTTTAACTAAGTATATATATATATATATATATATATATATATATATATATATATATATATATATATATATATATATATATATATGAATATAAATGTAAGCTATAAATATATAACTTAAAGGGATAGTCAACACCAGAATTTTTGTTGTTTAAAAAGATAGATAATCCCTTTTATTACCCATTCCCCAGTTTTGCATAACCAACAGTTATAATACATGTTTTACCTCTGTAATTACCTTGTATCTAAGCCTCTGCAAACTGCCCCCTTATTTCAGTTCTTTTGACAGACTTGCATTTTAGCCAATCAGTGCTCACTCCTCAGTAAATTCACATGCGTGAGCTCAATGTTATCTATTTGAAACACATGAACTAATGCCCTCTAGTGGCAAAAAAACATTCTGATTAGAGGTGGCCTTCAAGGTCTAAGAAATTAGCATATGAACCTCTTAGGTTTAGCTTTCAACTAAGAATACCAAGAGAAGAAAGCAAAATTGGTGATAAAAGTAAATTGGAAAGTGGTTTCAAATTACATGCCGTATTTGAATCATGAAAGTTTTTTTGGGACTTGACTGTCTCTTTAAAGTAAGCGTCACTTCTAAGTGCCGAATAAGAATTAGTATTTCCACCTTAAGAACATCTATTGTCCTATGTTTGAATATACTGGACTACAGTGTCCAGAGTTCTTAGCGTGTGATGACGGCGAAACTGGAAGTGAGGTTACGGAAGTGACTTCACTTACCGTGACAAAATCATAAGTGAGGCGTTAACGCTGCAGTTTGGCACCCAAACAACTGCAAATATAATAAATATACAATGGGACAGCACAGCTCAAAATATATGTTTACAAGTGCACGGGAAAAGGTACTGTCACTACCCTACAAATACATCATATAAATAATCCCAGCACAATCAAGTATGCAATAACAACAACATTTATTGACAAATCTTAGCAAACAAAATATATCAATTAATGCTATGATAGGGGGCCCCAAAGAATCACACACATTCCTCATTCACACAATAGCATAAAAAATATGCCAGAAAACATGCCCCCAAGGCATCCCTAGGGGGAAACAATCATCACCGATTTCAGGATATGCAGATAACTTAAAAAGATGAACAGTGGTTTAATGCCATATGTTGTAATCCTTGAAAGTCAGTTAATAGTATGCAGTTGAATTCACTGAATCATCCAAAATAAAGAAAACCTCTGATATCTGTAGCCACGGCTCCCACACTGACCCAGCGTGTGGTATAGCACAGCGTAATGTTAGTAACCAGTCCATGGGTTCAGCACATGTGCATCTATTAGTAAGTCAATTAGTAAGCTTGTGCGGTCAAGCAAATTGCAAATATAAGACACAGACAAATAAGCCCAATTCAGCCTTAATAATGACCTTTCTTAGGTCGAAACCTGTTGGCAATTGGGCTATCTGAGTATCTGGTGAGATATATTTAATTAAGGTGCACTTTGGTTTTAGCATATTGCACTATTTTTGTAAAAAAAAAAATCACAGGTTGATATTGTTTAAACTTTCTTATTCACTGGCTACTCTTTGGATGAAATCACCTCGGCTTCATGGAGTGGATATTTGGACTCTTAATTTGGACATAACACTATTTCAAGTCAGAGACTTGTATGAGTTTAATATACCTCATTTTATTTTTAACTTTCTGTCTAAAATGATTGTGAATAAATAATGAAGTGTAAGCTTTTTAACACATCCTATATTTGTTTCTGGTAAACTGATATGCATTTAGCCTTAAATGACCGCATTTAAAGGAGATCAGCTAAACATACTCATAGTATTCAAGGAGCTTTGATGGTTTTCAATACTATTTTGTATGAAGATCTTTTGCAATTCAATACTTCTCTGCTGACATAAACTATGCATAGAAAAACAGGTTTACCATAGTAGGTTAAGTTACAAAATACTTCTTGGTATTTTCGATTTCTAAAACAAAATTTGAGAAATGAGCCCCCATTTATCAAATCATGGACGGAAAATGCTTCTAACTAGAGAAGCCGTTTGCCTGTGATTGCAACATAAACGGCTAGTTTTATCAAGCACAACGAGAATTCTCTGTGCAATTATCCAATGGGTTTTTCTCAGCTCATCTTTAGAGAAGCGTATCTGTGCGCTCAAATTTATCAACAACTGTTGTTTTTTTTGCACTTCTCCATAGGAGAGCTGAGGAAATGTAAAGATAAATTGCTCCAGTCGAATTTGTATCTGCACCTTATTTATCATTGAAAAAAGCAACTATTCTCCAAGTCATATATAAACCAATAGAAATATTTATACAGCCCCAATAGTAATTTTTTTAATGCTCCTCTTCAAAAAACTGTTATAAAACAATTATCTACATTTTCATTCTTTTTGTGCACATTTGTGAGTGATAAATAGGAGCATTATTTCTCATGCACATTTTCAGGGGTAAATATAGGAGAATAGCGAAGATAAGTCTTGCCCAAATCATTTGCTGCTCACTTGTTGCAATAACAGGCATATATGTGTAGCCGCTAATCAGCAGTTCCTGAACCTACCCCTAGGTAGGCTTTTTCAACCAAGGACATCAAGATAACTAAACAAATTAGATAGTGGAAGCAAAGTTGTTTGAAATTGCATGCTCAAGCTGAATCATGAAATAAAAATAATGGGGTTATCTCCCTTTAAGAATGCCTGGCAAATATTGGGTAGGCAAATATTGGGTAGACTTGTTAGGACTATGATTCTTCTTGGCCTTCATAATTCATGTTTCTATGGAATACAGACAATACTTTGTTTTTGTTTTTTGCTCCATTTGAACTCCAAATCAGCTTCCTCCGCTTGCCAAATGGATCCCATAAAAGTGAAGACATGAGCAAGAGATAGAAGTAAACAGGAGGGAGTGTGTGAGAGATAAAATGATATGTTTAAAGCAATGCTGAATACAAAATGAGTGTATAACCTAAACATTGGCCTCTGCATCTGGTGTGCATATATAGTGAGAATAAAAAAAGCAGCAGCACCAAAGACTGCTTTATTAACAAAACAGCACACAAAATAGCTCTCATCATTACTTCATTAAACAGGGTATGAAGCATGAAGTTGCTCAGCCTGTTTACATTAATATGCTAATGCATTGTAGTGATACTAGAGCTCTCATCTTCTTTCAACAGACAAATAGGCCCTTGATAAAACCAATTCTGTTTTAATATGCAAGGATAGAATAGAATTATTTGCAGCCTAGAATGCTGAAACACAAGTTTTAAAACTACTATTTGTCCAAATGAAAAAAAAGACACAATCCATTAAACAACAGACACCTGTGCATTTGTTTGTCTAGAATCGAGCAGGAAACCAAAAAAACTGTGGGTAAAGCCCAGTAAAAATTCTGCACTACATTGCTGATTGTCCATTTGCAAGGGATTTTATGCTCTGAGAAGCTGGTTTATGTGGTTATTTTATACAGCAAAAATACATCAGGTATTTTAAGGGACGGCAAAGGCAAAATCAAAGTTTCATGAATTGGAGCAAAACATTTTAACTGCTTTCCACTTTACTTCTATGATCTAATTTGTTTTGTTCTATTAGTATACTTTGTTGAAAAGCATACCCAGGTAGGCTTAGAAGAAGCTCTGCACTGCGGCGAGGTAGTTGCTGATTGGTGGCTGCACATACATGCCTCTCGTCATTGGCTCACCCATTCTGTTCAGCTTGCTCCCAGTAGTTTATATGCTTCAACAAAGGATGCCAAGAGAATGAAAGAAAGTAGATAATAGAAGTAAAATGGAAAGCTATTTAACATTGTATGTTATACCTAAATAATGAAAGAGAAATTGTAGGGTTCATGCCAATTTAATGTCGATCTGCTCTCCCCTCTCATTCAGATTTTTTTTGTAAACTTTAATTGAGGATTTTGATGGTATGTTTAAAGGGACATGAAACCCAAAATGTTTCTTTCCTGGTTCAGATAAAACATACAGTTTTGCAAAACTTTCCAATTTACTTCTCTTATCTAATTTGCTTCATTCTCTTGGTATCATTTGTTGAAGGTGCAGTAATGCATTACTGGGGGCTAGCTGAAAGCCAATGACCAGAGGCATATATGTGCAGCCAATAAGCAGTTTTTAAACCTACCTAGCTATACTTTTCAACAAAGGATACAAATAGAATTAAATCAATTAGATAATTGAAATAAGTTGGAAAGTTGTTAAAAAGTTGGGTTTCATCTCCTTTTAAGTTTAATATTTTTTTTTTCATGTTTTTCCAAAATCCTAAAACCTTTTGTCTGCGTTATTGGACAGCACCTAATGGCCTGTAGGACATCTGAAGATATAAAAGAAAAAGGGGCAGGGGGTTTTGAGCAAGCTTGGTTTATATTTAAACAATTAATTTGACTTCCTGTTTAATTTCGCTTGCTTACGAATGTACAATGTACCTACAGATGAGGTTTTACTACTGATATTGTTGCAGGAATATTTCCAAATTTTGAGCTGTGTCCAGAAAAGTCTTGTAGTTACAAGGTGTTGTATCTCTCTTTAACACAATGTTGCAATACAATGTACATTTTCATTATGATCTATAGTAAAAAAGAAATAACTGTATTATTTCTGGTTGTATGTAATTATATGCATATTATTTGCAATTTCACTATTATGCATGTTAAGTTTTCATAAATGCACACAGAGAAACATTTATCCAAAACAATGCTTACAAAGGGCTAAATTATGAGTGGAGCGTTAAGTCTTGTACACAAGGGATAAGGGGTTTATTGCGGCTCCTTGTGTCTATTATGACGTGAAACACGTTCACTTGAGCGCAATTGAATTTAAGACGAGTCGGGTTAGCGACATTAGAGCTCTGGTTATGTGTTACGCAAGACAAAAAAGTGGCCCAAAACACATCAAAAATACATTTAACAGTACAATTATACTCATATTAATACTGTCTGATAAAAATTATAAAAAATGCATAACAAGTTGTAAGGGCTCAAAGATATGAAGGGTTCAATTTATTAATGTGCGAGCAGACATGATACAATGTAGCTTGTGAACTGCTGGTGCAATACCGCCCCCTGCAGATTTGCGGCCAATCGGCCGCTAGCAGGGGTGTCAATCAACCCGATCGTATTTGATTGGGTTGATTTCTGTCTGCCGCCTCAAAACGAGCAGGCAGGTTAGGGAGCAGTAAATTGAGCATAAAAGGCGTGCAAAGGGTTTTAACATAGAGATATACACATGTCTAAATATGTATATGTATGTATATTTTATATACATATATATGTACTGTATGTGTGTGGCTGTACATATGTATTTGTGTTTTACTGTATATTTACTATACATACATAACATTTTCACTTACAGAATAATGTCCTTTTTATTATTAAATACATATTTCTATATATATCTGTGTATACCTATACCTGTATATCTATTCCTATAATTATATAGGTATAGATATTTATTTTACATGAACAGTATCATATATATATATATATATATATATATATATATATATATATATATATAGATAGATAGATAGATAGATAGATAGATAGATAGATAGATAGATATATATATATATATATATATTGAAATATATATTAATTAATAAAAAGTACATTGTTTTCAATGTGAAGAATATAGGAATGTAAAATATGCGTAACGAACATCGGGTTTTGCAATTTAGATTTAAACGCGGTCAGGTTAGCGCACATAAACACTTAATCTTAAGGCGCGTTATTGAAATATTACTTATAAAATATTAAAAAAAAAAATTACAAAAATGATAAAAAAAATATTAAACATACTGTAAAATATATAGGCATATTCTATGGATTATTTAGAATATTTTACAGTATGTTCAATAATTTTTAATAATTTTTAGTAATATTTTAAAAATATTTTATATGTAATATTTCAATAACATGCCTTAAGATTACTTTTTCATGTGCACTAACCCGACCGCATTTAAATCTAAATCGAGAAACCCGATACACAAACAAAACACATATTTTATTTTATTTTAAAGTGCTTTTTATTGGAAATTTTTGCAGTATACATACAAAGAAAAAAGTACTTTTATCATTACATTCTCATCTCAATTGAAATACAGATATTTAAGACATATCAATAATCCATCCACCCGCATTCAAACCCTCCCCTCTGTCAGAATATCTACTGCTAAGTGGGTTTATCATTCCATAGCATATTTTTCTCTTATACTTAACCCCTCTTGTACCTCTAGATAAGCGGGCTGCATAGTGGTGGGATGAGTAGTAATTACTTCAATAATATTAAGGTCGATAATCAAAACAACAACTATAACTAAACCAACTTTTCCTCCTATGTTCATATAAAATAGTGTCTCTCTGAGAGTAGTACCGTACCTGAAAAATAGAGACACCTCTTCCCACGGCGCACCCCCGTCAACCCCGCATCTGCTCATGTGAGTTTCAGACCTTAGATGTTTGTTCTTGTCTGCCTATCCAGTAGAACCATACCTTTTGCATTGTCTCTCTATTATTTAGGATTCCTGCTGCTTCCTCATACATGGTGTAGGTGAACTGTATTTTATTGTATATCTCCGTCCATGTTGGTGTTCCAATTTTCCAGTATCTTGCGATACATATTCTTGTGACCGTGCATAAAATTCTAATGAAAGTGTTCAAGTGTCTATGATAGGTTTCTATGGGTTCATGTAGTAGTGCCTGTTGTATGCTAAGAGTGACCTCTTCATCTATCAACTGGCCTATAAACGAAGATAGCTTTCTCCATAGTTCCTGCACAGCCACACAATCCCACCACATGTGTTTGTATGTGCCCCTCCGTCCGCACCCTCTATAGCATAGGTTGCTCCCCTGTGGCTTAATGTGTGCATACCTGACTGGGGTTAAAGGCTGTTTTCAGTGTGTTCTCCTTTAAATCAACGCTTAATAAGCCTTTATCTCCCAATTGGAGTAGTAATTCCCACTCCTGTTTATCTTTCACTATTCCCAGTTCCTTCTCCCATGCTAACATTATTTGTGTTTTTGGTGCCAATGGAGGGGATTGGAAAGTTACATATAGTTTGGATATTGAGTGTTTGAGTCTATGTGAGCTGATGCTGGAGGTTTCTAATGTCATAGTCATCTTCCTAGGTGCATTTTTAAGGAATTTTCAGAGGGAAGATTGCAGCTGTAAATATATGAACCAGTGTAGCTTTAGTGGTGCAATCTTCTCTTGTAGGTGAGAGAAAGGTAACATTGCCCCCTTCTCTACTATGTCTGCTACCCTATAAAGACCCTTATTTTCCCACTTCTGTAGATGTTTATGTGTGTCCCCCTGTAAAAGATATCTAATTGGCATCAGTAAGGAGTTTTTAGGGAAGATGTCTTCTCTCTTTCTAACTTTTGACCACATCTGAACAGTAAGAGCTCTTGTGTGTGTTTTTGGGTAACGGTCGGCATCCTTATTCTGTTGTGTGGCCCACAAAATGGAGTCTGTGTAAGTCCTCCCCTCTAGTTCCGCCTCTAAGGTAATCCAGACCGCTTCTCCCTCTCTCTTCAGTATCATCGCGTCCTGTGCTGTTCTGGCTGCTCTATAATAGTCCATTAAGTTAGGCCCCCCGATCCCTCCCAGTGATCTCAAAACTCATATTTTAAATGGACAGTCAAGTCCAAAACAAACTTTTATGATTCAGACAGGGCATGTAATTTTAAACAACTTTCCAACTTACTTTTATCTCCAATTTTGCTTTGTTCTCTTGGTATTCTTAGTTAAAAGCTAAAACTAGGAGGCTCATATGCTAATTTCTTAGACCTTGAAGGCCGCCTTTAATCTGAATGCATTTTGACAGATAACATTGAGCTCACACACATGAAGTTACCTAGGAGTCAGCACTGATTAGCTAAAATGCAAGTCTGTCAAAAGAACTGAAATAAGGGGGGCAGTTTGCAGAAGCATAGATACAAGGTAATTACAGAGGTAAAACGTGTATTATTATAACTGTGCTGGTTATGCAAAACTGGGGAATGCTTAATAAAGGGATTATCTATCTTTTTAAACAACAACAATTCTGGTGTAGACTGTCCCATTAAACTCTTATGTTCTTCACAAATGTCAGTTTTTTAACAGAAATGCATTTTAGCCAATCAGTGCTGACTCCGGGAGTGAGCACAATTTTATCTATATGGCACACATGAACTAGTGCTGGTGATGGTGTTTATTGTGTCAGACTCTGTAAAGACTTAAATGTCATGAAACCCAAAAATGTTCTTTCATGATTAAGATAGATCATACAATTTTAAACATCTTTCCAATTTACTTCTATTGTCTAATTTGCTTTGTTCTCTTGGCATCCTTTATTGAAAAGCATACCTGTGTAAGGTCAGAAGCTGGGAACTAGCTGCTAATTGGTGGCAGCACATAAATGCCACTTGTTATTGGCTTACCAATGGGCTCAGCTAGCTCCCAGTAGTGCATTGCTGTTCCTTTAATAAAGGTTACCAGGAGAGTGAAGCACAATTGATAAAAAAAAGTAATTTGGAAAGTTGATTAAAATTGTAGTCTGTTTGAATCATTAAATAATTTTTTGGGTTTCATGTCCCTTTAATTTGTGTCATGCAAGCCACGGCTGACTCACTGAGGTGCGTATGCCACTAAAATTATTAAAAAGGGAAGTATACACCAATTTTCATATAAATTTGTGTAAAAGACACTGCTATAAAGAATAATATGCACACATACTGATATACAAATCCAGTGTAAAACCTTATAAAAACATACGGCTAGCTTTAGAGTTGGGCGGTAGCCGTCAAAACCAGCGTTAGAGGCTCCTAACGCTGGTTTTTACCGCCCGCTGGTATTTGGAGTCAGTCAGGAAAGGGTCTAACGCTCACTTTGCAGCCGCGACTTTTCCATAACGCAGATCCCCCTACGCCATTTGCGTATCCTATATTTTCAATGGGATCTTTCTAACGCCGGAATTTAGAGTCGTGGCTGAAGTGAGCGTTAGAAATCTAACGACAAGACTCCAGCCGCAGAAAAAAGTCAGTAGTTAAGAGCTTTCTGGGCTAACGCCGGTTTATAAAGCTCTTAACTACTGTGCTCTAAAGTACACTAACACCCATAAACTAACTATGTACCCCTAAACCGAGGTCCCCCCACATCGCCGCCACTCTATTAAATTTTTTTAACCCCTAATCTGCCGCTCCGTACACTGCTGCCAGCTACGTTATCCCTATGTACCCCTAATCTGCTGCCCCTAACATCGCCGACCACTATGTTATATTTATTAACCCCTAATCTGCCGCCCCGCTATCGCTGACACCTGTATATTATTATTAACCCCTAATCTGCCGCTCCGTACACTGACGGAACCTACATTATCCCTATGTACCCCTAATCTGCTGCCTCTAACACCGCCGACCCCTATATTATATTTATTAACCCCTAATCTGCCGCCCCCAACGTCGCCTCCACCTACCTACAATTATTAACCCCTAATCTGCCGACCGGATCTCACCGCTACTATAATAAATGTATTAACCCCTAAAGCTAAGTCTAACCCTAACACCCCCCTAAGTTAAATATAATTTAAATCTAGCGAAATAAATTAACTCTTATTAAATAACTTATTCCTATTTAAAGCTAAATACTTACCTGTAAAATAAACCCTAATATAGCTACAATATAAATTATAATTATATTGTAGCTATTTTAGGATTAATATTTATTTTACAGGCAACTTTGTAATTATATTAACCAGGTACAATAGCTATTAAATAGTTAATAACTATTTAATAGTTACCTAGTTAAAATAATTACAAAATTACCTGTAAAATAAATCCTAACCTAAGTTACAATTAAACCTAACACTACACTATCAATAAATTAATTAAATACAATACCTACAATTACCTACAATTATACCTAACACTACACTATCAATAAATTAATTAAATACAATATCTACAAATAAATACAATGAAATAAACTAACTAAAGTACAAAAAATAAAGAAGAACTAAGTTACAAAAAATAAAAAAATATTTACAAACATTAGAAAAATATTAAACAATTTTATAAACAATTTTAAACTAATTACACCTACTCTAAGCCCCCTAATAAAATAACAAAGCCCCCTAATAAAATAACAAAGCCCCCCAAAATAAAAAAATGCCCTACCCTATTCTAAATTAAAAAAGTTCAAAGCTCTTTTACCTTACCAGCCCTGAAAAGGGCTATTTGCGGGGCATGCCCCAAATAATTCAGCTCTTTTGCCTGTAAAAAAAAACATACAATACCCCCCCCCAACATTACAACCCACCACCCACATACCCCTAATCTAACCCAAACCCCCCTTAAATAAACCTAACACTAAGCCCCTGAAGATCTTCCTACCTTATCTTCACCATGCCAGGTTCACCAATCCGTCCACCGAAGTCTTGATCCAAGCCCAAGCGGGGGCTGAAGAGTGACGTCCATCCTCCAGCTAAAGTCTTGATCCAAGCGGGTAGAAGAGGACATCCGGACCGGCAAACATCTTCATCCAAGCCGCATCTTCTATGTTCTTCAATCCGATGACCTTGATCTTCAAGACCTCCAGCGCGGATCCATCCATCTTCACCGACGACTTCCCAACGAATGACGGTTCCTTTAAGGGACGTCATCCAAGATGGCGTCCCTCGAATTCCGATTGGCTGATAGGATTCTATCAGCCAATCCGAATTAAGGTAGGAAAATTCTGATTGGCTGATGGAATCAGCCAATCAGAATCAAGTTCAATCCGATTGGCTGATCCGATCAGCCAATCAGATTGAGCTTGCATTCTATTGGCTGTTCCGATCAGCCAATAGAATGCAAGCTCAATCTGATTGGCTGATCGGATCAGCCAATCGGATTGAACTTGATTCTGATTGGCTGATTCCATCAGCCAATCAGAATTTTCCTACCTATCTTGGATGACGTCCCTTAAAGGAACCGTCATTCATCGGGAAGTCGTCGGTGAAGATGGATGTATCCGCGCTGGAGGTCTTGAAGATCAGCCGGTCGTCATCGGATTGAAGAACATAGAAGATGCGGCTTGGATGAAGATGTTTTCTGGTCCGGATGTCCTCTTCTGCCCGCTTGGATCAAGACTTCAGCCGGAGGATGGACGTCACTCTTCAGCCCCCGCTTGGGTTTGGATCAAGATTTCGGAGGCTTGGATCAAGACTTCGGTGGATGGATCGGTGAACCTGGCATGGTGAAGATAAGGTAGGAAGATCTTCAGGGGCTTAGTGTTAGGTTTATTTAAGGGGGGTTTGGGTTAGATTAGGGGTATGTGGGTGGTGGGTTGTAATGTTGGGGGGGGTATTGTATGTTTTTTTTTTACAGGCAAAAGAGCTGAATTATTTGGGGCATGCCCCGCAAATGGCCCTTTTCAGGGCTGGTAAGGTAAAAGAGCTTTGAACTTTTTTAATTTAGAATAGGGTAGGGCATTTTTTTATTTTGGGGGGCTTTGTTATTTTATTAGGGGGCTTAGAGTAGGTGTAATTAGTTTAAAATTGTTGTAATATGTTTCTAATGTTTGTAAATATTTTTTTATTTTTTGTAACTTAGTTTTTTTTTATTTTTTGTAATTTAGTTAGTTTATTTAATTGTAGTTATTTGTAGGTATTGTATTTAATTAATTTATTGATAGTGTAGTGTTAGGTTTAATTGTAACTTAGGTTAGGATTTATTTTACAGGTAATTTTGTAATTATTTTAACTATTTTAGTTATTAAATAGTTATTAACTATTTAATAGCTATTGTACCTGGTCAAAATAAATACAAAGTTGCCTGTAAAATAAATATTAATCCTAAAATAGCTACAATATAATTATAATTTATATTGTAGCTATATTAGGATTTATTTTACAGGTAAGTATTTAGCTTTAAATAGGAATAATTTATTCAATAAGAGTTAATTTATTTCGTTAGATTTAAATTATATTTAACTTAGGGGGGTGTTAGGGTTAGACTTAGCTTTAGGGGTTAATCCATTTATTAGAGTAGCGGCGAGATCCGGTCGGCAGATTTGGGGTTAATTATTGTAGGTAGCTTGCGGCGACATTGTGAGGGGCAGATTAGGGGTTAATAAATATAATATAGGGGTCGGCGGTGTTAGGGGCAGCAGATTAGGGGTACATAACTATAATGTATGTTGCGGCGGTGTACGGAGCGGCAGATTAGGGGTTAATAATAATATGCAGGTGTCAGCGATAGCGGGGGCGGCAGATTAGGGGTTAATAAATATAATATAGGGGTCGGCGATGTTAGGGGCAGCATATTAGGGGTACATAGGGATAACGTAGCTAGCGGCGGTGTACGGAGTGGCAGATTAGGGGTTAATAATAATATGCAGGGGTCAGCGATAGTGGGGGTGGCAGATTAGGGGTTAATAAGTGTAAGGTTAAGGGTGTTTAGACTCGGGGTTCATGTTAGGGTGTTAGGTGCAGACTTAGGAAGTGTTTCCCCATAGGAAACAATGTAGCTGCGTTAGGAGCTGAACACTGCTTTTTTGCAGGTGTTAGGTTTTTTTTCAGCTCAAACTGCCCCATTGTTTCCTATGGGGGAATCATGCACGAGCACGTTTTTGAAGCTGGCCGCATCCATAAGCAACGCTGGTATCTAGAGTTGCAGTGGCGGTAAATATGCTCTACGCTCCCTTTTTTAGAGCCTAACGCAGCCCTTCTGTGAACTCTAAATACCAGCGGTATTTAAAAGGTGCGGGAGAAAAAAAAGCACGCATAGCTAACGCACCCCTTTGGCCGCAAAACTCTAAATCTAGCCGTTACTTAGAAGCTCTCAATTTAACACTGTTAATGAGATAAGCCTGGAACACCCACTGAAAGGGGCTGATAGCATAATCTCCCCCCTCCCCTGCATATGAAAAGACCCATTATACAAACAGAAGCAGTCTGAAGTCTGTATACATCAGTATACATCTAAAGCGTTGGGGCTTGGTTAGGATTCTGAAAATCAGCACAATGTTATTTAAAAATAAGCAAAACCATAAATTTTTACCGAAACACCCCCAGATCGGCTATATAAATGGATCATCTACAAAACATTTATGCAAAGAAAAATCTAGTGTACAGTGTCCCTTTAAGGCCTAGGGCAGCCCAAAAACATATAAGTCACTTTGGGGTAGTTATCAACGTGTCTACTTTTCCTGCCTTCGTCGGCCCAATACGTCCGCCTAAGCTCGCCTCACATCGCCGCCACGGACCTGCAAAAATTTGCCTAAGTTATCAAAAAAGCTGTCAAAAAGCCGCGCACCAAGTACGGGGCGATGAGCAGCGGATTGTGAGAGTTATCACTCATCCGATCTCGCTGCTCTTCGGCTTTTTTACAGCTTTATTGCTAGCCTGTCACTAAGCACCCACACTAAACTACACTGTTCTACCCCCTATACCGGCGCCCCCGGAGCCCCCCGCAACTCAATAAAGTTAGTAACCCCTAAACCTCCGCTTCTAGACCCCGCCGCAACTCTTATAAATGTATTAACCCCTAAACCGCCACTCCCAGACACCGCCGCCACCTACATTATACCTAGTAACCCCTATCCTGCCCCCCTATATCGTCGCCCTCTATAATAAAGTTATTAACCCCTATCCTGCTGATCCCGCACCTCGCCGAAACTAAATAAATAGTTTAACCCCTAAACCGCCGCTCCCTGACCCCGCCGCAAACTATATTAAATTTATTAACCCCTATCCTGCCCCCCCTACACCGTCGCCACCTATAATACATTTATAAAACCCTATCCTGCCCCCCACTACACCGCCGCCACTGTAATAAAATTATTAACCCCTAAACCTAAGTCTAACACTATATTGTAGCTATCTTAGGATTTATTTTTATTTTTCCTGCAACTTTGTATTTATTTTAACTAGGTACAATAGCTATTAAATAGTTATTAACTATTTAATAGCTTACCTAGCTAAAATAAAGAGAAATTAACCTGTAAATTAAAAACTAACCTAAGTTACAATTACACCTAACACTACACTATACTTTAGTTGTCTTCACTCAGCCGAGCCACCGATGGAACTGAAGAGGAGATCCGGAGCGGCAGAAGTGATCATCCAAGGGGCGCTGAAGAAATCTTCCATCCGATGAAGTGATCCTCCAAGTGGCGCTGAAGAAGTCTTCGATCCGGGCGATGTCATCTTCCAAGCGGGGTCTTCAATTTTCTTCTTCAGGATCCATCTTCATTCCGCCGACGCGGAACATCCTTCTTTCCCGACGGACTACCGACAAATGAAGGCTCCTTTATGGGACGTCATCCAAGATGGCGTCCCTTTAATTCCGATTGGCTGATAGGATTCTAATCAGCCAATCAGATTGAAGTTCAATCCGATTGGCTGATCCAATCAGCCAATCAGATTGAGCTCGCATTCAATTGGCTGTTCCGATCAGCCAATAGAATGCAAGCTCAATCTGATTGGCTGATTCAATCAGCCAATCAGATTTTTCCTACCTTAATTCCGATTGGCTGATAGAATCCTATCAGCCAATTGGAATTGAAGGGACGCCATCTTGGAGCCTTCATTCGTCGGTAGTCCGTCGGGAAAGAAGGATGTTCCGCGTCGGCGGAATGAAGATGGATCCTGAAGAAGAAGATTGAAGACCCCGCTTGGAAGATGACATCGCCCGGATCGAAGACTTCTTCAGCGCCGCTTGGAGGATCACTTCATCGGATGGAAGACTTCTTCAGCGCCGCTTGGAGGATCACTTCATCGGATGGAAGATTTCTTCAGCGCCCCTTGTATGATCACTTCTGCCGCTCCGGATCTCCTCTTCAGTTCCATCGGTGGCTCGGCTGAGTGAAGACGACTAAAGGTAGGATGATCTTCAGGGGGGTAGTGTTAGGTTTTTTAAGGGGGGTTTGGGTTAGATTAGGGGTATGTGGGTGGTGGGTTTTAATGTTGGGGGGTTGTATTTTGTACTTTAGTTAGTTTATGTAATTGTATTTAATTGTAGTTATTTGTAGGTAATTTATGTAATTAATGTAATGATAGTGTAGTGTTAGGTTTAATTGTAACTTAGGTTAGGATTTATTTTACAGGGTTTTTTTTATTTCTTTTAGCTAGGTAGTTATTAAATAGTTAATAACTATTTAATAACTATTCTAACTAGCTAAAATAAATACAAAGTTACCTGTAAAATAAATATAAATCCTAAGATAGCTACAATAAAATTATTAATTATATTGTAGCTATCTAAGGGTTTATTTTACAGGTAAGTATTTAGTTTTAAAAAGGAATAATTTATTAAAGTATAGTGTAGTGTTAGGTGTAATTGTAACTTAGGTTAGTTTTTATTTTACAGGTTAATTTCTCTTTATTTTAGCTAGGTAAGCTATTAAATAGTTAATAACTATTTAATAGCTATTGTACCTAGTTAAAATAAATTGAAATTTGCCTGTAAAATAAAAATAAATCCTAATATAGCTACAATATAATTATTATTTATATTGTAGCTATATTAGGGTTTATTTTAAATGTAAGTATTTAGTTTTAAATAGAATTAATTTAGTTCATAATAGAAATATTATTTAGATTTATTTAATTAATATTTAAGTTAGGGGGTGTTAGAGTTAGTGTTAGACTTAGGTTTAGGGGTTAATAATTTTATTACAGTGGCGGCGGTGTAGTGGGGGGCAGGATAGGGGTTAATAAATGTATTATAGTGGCGACGGTGTAGGGGGGGCAGGATAGGGGTTAATAAATTTAATATAGGTTGCGGCGGGTCCGGGAGCGGCGGTTTAGGGGTTAATACATATATTATAGTTGCGGCGGGGTCAGGGAGTCGCGGTTTAGGGGTTAACATGTTTATTATAGCTTGCGGTGGGCTCCGGGAGCGGCGGTTTAGGGGGTAAACACTTTATTTACTTGCGGCGGTGTAGGGGGGGCAGATTAGGGGTGTTTAGACTCGGGGTACATGTTAGGGTGTTAGGTGCAGACATCTCCCATAGGAATCAATGGGATGTCGGGCAGCAGCGAACATGAGCTTTCGCTATGGTCAGGCTCCCATTGATTCCTATGGGATCCGCCGCCTCCAGGGCGGCGGATTGAAAACCAGGTACGCTGGGCCGGAAAAGTGCCGAGCGTACCTGCTAGTTTTTTGATAACTAGCAAAAGTAGTCAGATTGTGCCGCACTTGTGTGCGGAACATCTGGAGTGATGTAAGAATCGATCTGTGTCGGACTGAGTCCGGCGGATCGAAGCTTACGTCACAAAATTCTACTTTTGCCGGTGTCTAGCCTTTGATAACTAAGGCGAATCAGCCTCGCCACAAATACGCTGCGGAATTCCAGCGTATTTGAGGTTGACGGCTTGATAACTACCCCCCACTGCATCAAAAACCCAACTTCTTGACTATGTCTGCATGCTTTTATAAGTGAAGCTGCTGATTATATGTTATATATTTATTTATATGTGCATGTGTGTTTATATTATGACAATTAAGCCCTTATTAATGGCTATAGATATATTTTTAAATGATAAAATTGAGTTTTTCATCATCTAAGTACTAAATTACTTTTAATATTTCAAAGGCTTTGCAGTTACTTTGTAATGAAGCTATTTCAGACCTGATAAATTTCAGACAAAGAGAATATTTAACGGGAAATGCAATTACACAGAATAAACAATTAAATGAAGAGAACTTGTTAGTCAAATAAATAATGATCATATTTATTTTATGGTGGCTGCTGAATATATTGTTATGGATATTAGTTATAGTGATAAAGCTTTAAAAATGATAACATATATTATATTGTATAAGATTTGCTTAACTCCTTGACTGTCAGTGTGCACTTGCAGTTTTCTCTGGCAGCCAAGCAGTTAAACTTTCTATTGAAAAATACCATACATTTGATTGACAGCATCTTAAATTCGATAAAGCGATATGCTGAAAAAGTGAAAAGAAATAAAATGTATATATTTTTGGTATGTATTGACATTGGATGATTACTCAGCATTCTATGGTCAAATGGCTTTTTAGAGATCAATACATACAACAAAACCTTTCTTTATTTTTATTAGATTGCTTTGACATTCCAGCTGAAATTACATACCCAAGAAACAGATGATATAAATAAAAAACTTGTTTACTATTATTTTGTTACATTTGTGTATTTTTTATTATTAAACACATTACTTACTAAATCAAGGATCTATAAGGCATGTTATGTGCTAAAACAGCAAACAACGCTTTTATGGCATTAATAAAATAAATACAGTAGAACTGCATAATCAACAAATGTATAATAAAAATACAATTAAATCATTTCAAATGAACAGAAGATTTTTTTTATGAATTTCCTTGAATTCCCTTTCCTCTGTATCATGTGACAGCTGCCATCCAATCACAGACTCATATACTTATAAAATCTGTGAATTTTTTGCTTATCAGGAATATCTTCTTTATTCTGAGTACTGACTTTACTAGATAAATAAATGAATAATGCTATCCATGTTTCTACCTTCAGATGTTTGTGTGCTGTTACTCCTTTGATTTTCGTAGAAACCATACTTCTATGATAATAGTTAAAGGGACATAAAAGTGGAAAAAGAAAATGAGATGATGTGTTAGAGCACTATTGTTTACACACAGTTATGCATTTATTCCCTTCAAATGTTTTGCTTAGTTAGGTTCACATAGTATGCTCCTTCCGGGAGTTAGCTGAACACATCAGGTGAGCCAATGGCAGGAGGAATATGGGTGTAGCCAACAATAACCAGCTAGCAATCAGTAATGCTTATCTGCTCATGAGCCTAGCTAGGTATACTCTTCAACAAAGAATACCAATAGAACAAAATAAGACCTAGATTACAATCCATATTTTCAGCTGTGTTGGGCCAAATAAAACTACTTTTCATTTCCATGCAATCACAATAGCGATATCTCAACTGATTCTCACTCTCGTAAATGGGTTTTCAGTTGCTACAAAAAAGCCCTATTTAACCAACTTTTCTAGCCCAGTTTTGGCTTATAGAGTTTGGTACCTCAGGATACTTTATAAGTTATCAGAAATACTTTTCAGTTACACAATCTGAGATGGCCTCTGGAGACATTTAATTTATTGTATAATAAACATATGTGGATATGATGACTACATGATATCATGTACAGCTAAGGGTATCTGCCGGAGAACATATTTCGGGAAACCTGCATCTACAAATAGGGTGATTTTATATTTTATTTTTCATATTTGATTGTATTTCTTACTTGCACTGTGGTGATTGTTACAAACAGTAAGGGCCAGATTACAAGGGAAGCGCTAAATATCGCTTTCTTGAACGTGATATTAGCGCTCTACTTTATAATACCAGCACACGCTAATGAGCGCTGGTATTACAAGTTGAAAGCACTGCAAACGTGAGTTAGCATTTGCATTGCTTGGAAGCATTGTGCTCCTTCAACAAATGATACCAAGAGAATGAAGAAAATTTGATGTTTAAAATTGTTTGTTCTACCTAAATCATGAAATAAATAATTTTTCTGTTTCATGTCTCTTTGACCAGAGCTTGAAAGTCAAAATTAAATTTGCATGATTCAGATAGAGCATGCCATTTTAAGACACTTTTAAATTCACTTCTATTTCCAAATGTGCTTCGTTCTCCTAGTATCCCTTGTTAAAAAATAAATATGCACATATCATACACTAGTGGGAGCTGCTGCTAATTGGTGCCTGCACACATTTGTCTCTTGTGATTGGCTAAATAGATATTTTCAGCTTCCTGACAGTAGTGCAATGCTGTCCCTTCAGCAATGAATAACAAGAGAATTTAGAAAATTTGACAATAGAATAAAATTGGAAAGTTGTTTAAAATTGTATGTTCTATCTGAATCATAAAAGAAAATGCTTGGGTTTACTATCCCTTTAAGGAAGCACTATTCTGATGCACATTAACTTCAATTGTGCTTAAAGGGATACTGAACCCAAATCTTTTCTTTCATGATTCAGACAGAGAAAGCAATTTTAAGCAACTTTCTAATTTACCCCTATTATCAATTTTTGTCATTCTCTTGCTATCTTTATTTAAAAAAGAAGGCATCTAAGCTAAGGAGCCAGCCAATTTTTAGTTCAGTCCACTGGACAGAACTTGTTTATTGGTGGGTGAATTTATCCACCAATCAGCAAGAACAACCCAGGTTGTTCACCAAAAATGGGCCGGCTTTTATAAATATATTCTTGCTTTTCAAATAAAGATACCAAGAGAATGAAGAACATTGATAATAGGAGTAAATTAGAAAGTTGTTTAAAATTGCATGCTCTATCTGAATCACAAAAGAAAAACTTTGGATTCAGTGTCCCTTTAAGTGATCGCGTTTACCAATATCGCTTGTGTAGCGCGACACTCATAATCTGGCCCAATATATGGTATATAAATCAGAATCTAATACATGTTATACTTATACTTCATCACACAGACTAGCACTAACACTTACATCAGACACATCTCATTTCATTTTTATTTTTCATTCTTGATTTTATTTTCATTTCAAATAATCTTCTAGCTTTTGATTACAACATTATTTCCATATTTCCCACATAATTTAGGTCTGCTGTGTCATTTTTTTGTATATGTTACAATATGTTAGTTCTTGATTGGTCAGTTTCCAATCACATGATGTGGGGATGATGCAGGAGTGTTTTATCCTATTCCGGACTTACCTTTCCACATTATATTTTTATTTTCATAAGAAGGGTACACATACTTATTTTACTATATGTCAAATTATGACTTTGAGCAGTAACTTTTTTGTGCAATGGTTACATAATTAGTATTTGTAATACTCTTATGATTGTTATTAACATACAAACATGGGGCCCAATCCGATATGCAGCGTCGACCGCAAATGCCGGCGACGCCGTTTTTTGCGTGTTTTTGGTATCCTATATACAGCGCCGCATCTAAATGCGGCACGTATATTTCACCCGTCGCTCGCAATTTTTACTCCCATAAGCTAACATGGGACCACGTTGTAAGTCGGTATCCAATCTCTAGCATAAGGCCTTACGTGGCAAAAATGGAGAAATCTTACTCCATTATCAGCTCGCCATAAAATGCAGCCGTAGCAGGCCTTGCGCTGAGTATGGGAGCACCGTAACTCCCTAAAATGCCTGCAAAAAAAACTAACACCTAACGCATGCGCAATGTCTATCTACCTGTCAACCGCAATCCCCCACCGCAATAACTAATAAAGTGTATTAACCCCTAAACCGCCATAGCCCACACCGCAATAAACCTATCCTAGTAGTATTAACCCCTAAACCGCCATAGCCCACACCGCAATAAACCTATCCTAGTAGTATTAACCCCTAAACCGCCATAGGCCAAACCGCAATATACCTATCCTAGTATTAACCCTTAAACTGCCGCAGCCCACATAGCCTATTAAATCTATTAACCCCTAATCTGCCGCCGCCAATGTCGCCACCACTATAATAAAGTTATTAACCCCTAGACCTAAGTCTAACCCTAACACCCCACTAACTTAATTATTATTTAAATAAATCTGAATAATATTACTATTATTAACTAAAGTATTCCTATTTAAAACTAAATACTTACCTATAAAATAAACCCAAAGATAGCTACAATATAATTAATAATTACATTGTTGCTAGTTTAGGATTTATTTTTATTTTACAGGCAACTTTGTATTTATTTTAACTAGGTACAATAGCTATTAAATAGTTAATTACTATTTAATAGCTACCTAGTTACAATAATTACAAAATTACCTGTAAAATAAATCCTAACCTAAGTTACAAATACACCTAACACTACACTATCATTAAATAAATTAAATAAATTAACTACAATTAGCTAAAATTAAATACAATTAACTAAAATAAACTAAAGTACAAAAAATAAAAAAAAACACTAAATTACAGAAAATATTTTTTTTTACAAGATGTTTAAACTAATTACACCTAATCTAAGCCCCCTAATAAAATAAAAAAGCCCCCAAAATAATAAAATGCCCTACCCTATACTAAATTACAAATAGCCCTTAAAAGGGCTTTTGCGGGGCATTGCCCCAAAGTAATCAGCTCTTTCACCTGTAAAAAAAAGACAATACCCCCCCAACATTACAACCCACCACCCACACACCCCTACTCTAAAACCCACCCAATCCCCCCTTAATAAAACCTAACACTACCCCCTTGAAGATCACCCTACCTTGAGACGTCTTCACCCAGCCGGGCACAAGTGGTCATCCGATCCGGGCAGAAGTCTTCATCCGATGGGGCAGAAGAGGACATCCAGACCGGCAGAAGTCTTCATCCTATCCAGGCAGAAGAGGACATCCAGACCGGCAGAAGTCTTCATCCAAGTGGCATCTTCTATCTTCTTCCATCCGACGAGGAGCGACTCCATCTTGAAGACATCCGGCGCAGAGCATCCTTCCAGCACGACGGACTAACGACGAATGACGGTTCCTTTAAATGACGTCATCCAAGATGGCGTCCCTCAAATTCTGATTGGCTGATAGGATTCCATCAGCCAATCGGAATTAAGGTAGGAAAAATCCGATTGGCTGATTTAATCAGCCAATCGGATTGAAGTTCAATCCGATTGGCTGATTGGATCAACCAATAGAATGCAACATCAATTCTATTGGCTGATCCAATCAGCCAATCGGATTGAATGAATTGCAACACAATTAAATTTGTCTCAGCAATCTCCCAGATGTCAACTAGGGGCTGACTATAGGCATTTCTGGGTGTTCTAAGACATTCTTAGAACTTAAAAAGATGTGATGAAGTATCTTGTCTTTGGATTGTGTTTTGCTATTTGAAAGTTGATGAGGTAAAGGTTGTCTCCTCTTTTTATTTTATATTCGTTTTCTTGAACAATTTTTAAGTTTTTGTAATTGCATAAATGATGTTTTTTTTAAAGCGACATATTCGTCTTAGAAATCATGTTTATTAAATCTACACCATAATCCAGTTGTTGATCTATACATGTCTATGAAAGTAAAATCATATGGCAACTCTTCTTGAATGTGACAAATAAGAAAAATACATTTCTTAGTGGGATAAGAAATACTTCTGAAAATGCTAGAGTTTCACTTCTCAGTTACATGCAAAATAAAATTAAAATTTCTTGTTAAAAATGCTGCTTAACCAAAATTCCCAAAACTCACCTCTTAGGGTATAGTTGTCTAAAATGTGCACACATGTTGACCCGTCTATGGGCAGACCTACTCAGTTATCTAAAAAGGGTCTGAACCTGATAGTCCTAATCGGTCTTGAGCTGCCTCCCATAGGGGCCATTTATTTAAAAAGTCTCTGGGATAGCAAGATTCTGTAAGAATGTTTGTCAGTTCTATGAAGCTTCTGAACTAACTCTCTAAATGCAGCTTTAACCTATAGATCAGTGTGTCTCGCAAAGGGGTAATCTCAGCTTTATGTATGTAAAGGAGATGCATACATTACAATATATCACAACAAAAATCATAATACAAACTGTATGCAACAAATAAATGAAGCGTTGAAATAAGAACACGCATTAAAACATTGTGATCTGGTTTACAAATTGAGCACAAAAATGTTTTCCTTATTGTATTATTAGTTTTCTGCCTTTTACTAATGGGCTGATCGGGGACATTCTGCAAGGTGTGGTGTATTCCAAATAATACTTTTAAACATAACTTCATATAATATTTTTTTTGTTTTTTCTATAAAAAGCTAAAATAATATTTTAAGTGCAATAAGTATATAGTTATACAAAGAAAGTCTGCATATTATATTAAATCATTTTAAAACTGGAAAAAATCTCCCACTACCTGATGCACAAAAAAACAAAAACTCTGATCATTTGTCCTGCATTTTACTCACTAAATTCAATAGTCAGGATTTATAAATTGTTCTTAATGCATAGTGCCAAGTCAAACTAAAACAGTTTCGGCTAGATTACGAGTTTGGCGTTAGAGGCTGTGCGGTGCTAATGAGCAGTTTATGCTCATCGCTCACTTACAGACAGCGCTGGTTTTACGGGTTTTTACAACCCAGACAAGAAGTGAGCGTTGAGCAAAATTTTGCTCATTACCGCACTCCAATACCAGCGCTGCTTACGTTAGCGGTGAGCTGGTGTAATGTGCTTGTGCACGATTTCCCCATAGGAATCAACGGGGAGAGCCGACTGAAAAAAAGTCTAACACCTGCCAAAAAGCAGCGTAAAGCTCCTTAACGCAGCCCCATTGATTCCTATGGGGAAATACATTTTATGTCTACACCTAACACCCTAACATGAACCCCAAGTCTAAACACCCTTAATCTTACACTTATTAACCCCTAATCTGCCGCCCCAACATCACCGCAACCTACATTATATTATTAACCCCTAATCTGCTGCTCCAGACACCGCCGCTACCTACATTATACTTATAAACCCCTAATCTGCTGCCCCCAACATCGCCGACACCTACATTATATTTATTAACCCCTAATATGCCGCCCCATATGTCGCCGCCACCTACCTACATTTATTAACCCCTAATCGCCGCCACTATAATAAACATATTAACCCCAAACCGCCACACTCCCGCCTCGCAAACATTAGTTAAATATTATTAACCCCTAATCTGCCGCCCCTAACGTTGCCGCCACTATATTAAAGTTATTAACCCCTAAACCTAAGCCAAACCCTAAACCTAACACCCACTAACTTAAATATAATTAAAAGAAATATAAATAAAATTACAATACTTTTTAGCACTTTAGTTTTATGCTACGGCGTTGTAGTGTAAAACTCTTAACTACTGACTTTAAAATGCGGTACCAGTCTTGACAGGAGAGGGTCTACTGCTCACTTTTTGTCAGACTCGTGCTTTTTAAGCCTAACGCACAACTCATAATCTAGCCGTATATTTCTTAAATGGTCTAATGACGTACCAGATTTAGAATTAGAAAGTTTCAGTAAAAGCTTCGCTCAGGTTGCGAAATACACTACTGAGATTTCAATAAAATAATCTCATTAAAAGTTATATTACCCCTCAAAAAATGGCTAACTGGAGTCCATGTGATATTAAATATTGTTTTAGATGTCACGCACCTAATTCTGATTCAATACATGCGTTTTGGTCATGCCCAAAAATACAAACATTTTGGCTGAAAATTGTATATTGGCTAAATAAATTTCTGAGTGTAAAAAATCAAATTTGATTGCTCATAATTTTTTCTTTTTCGTCAATCAAAAAATGTATCAGAATAAACAGCTGAGTAATATTGTTATCTTGGTTGCAAGGCAGATGATACAGAGCACATGTGAGAGGTAGAACTCCCCAGGTCTCAAAGCCTTTCAGTTGACTATCGAGCAATATGACCCTTTAATATTCACAGAGAGTAAGATGTGTGCCTTCGTTATTCCCCCTCATTTCTCCAAATGATTCAATTGAGCTTGGAAGACTGAGCGTGGTTAAATTAATAACCACTAGGAGTTGTACACGAATAGCACTCGTGAGCTTTGTGAATGAACTGGAATTAACCACGTATTACAAAAAGACTAATCAGTGATTGAAATGATAACTTTCTCAAGGTATACAAAAACTACACTAAATTAAAACTTAACCTTTATTGATTAAACAGTGCTAAAATTAGCGGAAAACTACATATAGTTAAAAACACTAGCTCGAAATAGAAACTATGTTTTATTCAACAAAGGAGAGTATTTGGGTAGTTAATCTGAGGTCATTAGTAGGTGATGTCTACAACACTGACTTATTGAGTATGTTGTCAGTATTGAATAGTCTGCAGAGTCAGTATGTAGAATGTGGGTATGGATAATACCAGGTGTCTTAAAGAACTGTTGTTGTGCGTGAGTCTATTGGATTGACTGTTAATAGCAATATCAAAGTCCTTAGAATCTACTAATAGTGGGTGGTCTTTAGTGATTAATCCCTATACACCCTAACTTTAGTTATGGCTGTTGAACAATAAGAAATGTGTATCTAATAGTCGAGAGGGTGGTATTCAGTATCTAAATTATTTGGTTGGAATACGTTGTAATGTTATTTTATGTTGTTTCTCCTTTTGTATGTGTCACACTTTCTCTTATTGGAGTGTTACCCAGATTCCAAATAGATTATGTTACACGTTGTTCTTGTTTTTTAATTTTGAAATTTAAAAATTTACTGTATTTGAGATGGACACATACAAGTTTTTTTATATATTACACCGTGGTTTATTATTGTACTCCACAGATTAGATTTGACAATAAAGTTTTTCTCCCTTTAGCTAATTTATTTGATTCACAGAATTCAGCCACTAAAGGCAAGATAACATTTAATGTACGTTTCTTTTTAATATGTATTTCATCCGAGGTAAACAAATATATATACTTAATGTTAGGCAGGGAGATGTTTATGGTTTCTACCTTGTTCTCTAATATATATGTATTTAGAATAATATGGTAAATTTCATTGTAGGTAACACACTCAAATTTCTGGCCCAGTAAGGTGCTGCTACATGATATTGCTTGAGGTGCGTGTCTTATACCAAGCAAGACTTTTTTTCAACTTGTGTCAATCTTTATCTAGTTGAAATACATAGATAGAATATTACACTTTTCTGTTTATATTGTGCTATATTTTAGCAGACGTGTTCAAATTCTTTGTGACACTCGATGGGTCCTTATAATTATCTATCCCCTCTTAGTTAAATTTACAGAGTATTTTCTGTAAAAATAAGACTGTCTAGGTTTGACTACCCACATATATGTTTTTGTTTGACCCCGTTATGTTTGTGGCATGTAATTATAGACTCGGTTTTTGTGTTCACTTGTCCGGTAACGTCCGGTATTTATATGGTTTTTGTTTGGCGCTTTGCTGTTAAACTTAAGTCTCCGTTAGTGCCTGTCAGCATCCCAGTAACGGTTAAATATTTAGACAGCAGTGCCTGTATTGTTAGCCTGTCCGGTATGGCTATTGAGTCAGGATTCAGCGCTCGTATTATTATATCATTTAACACCGGTGTAACAGTCTGATTTGCCGGTGATAGTAAGGTACCATAGAGCTCCTGAAACAGTCATACCTGTGACTCGGCTAATGTTATTTTGTAAAAATGAAGTGGCTTTTTGTTGTTGGTTCGATTGCCGGGGTGGCAATATGGTTCCCCAGCAGTAATTGCACATTGGGTAGCAGCAACTCTCTAAAAAAGCCGGTCTAATTATATGAGTTCTGGTTCTCCTTTTAATACATATAGTAACGGCTATATCCTAATAGATAGCCTTTATGGTTTTTAACATAGCACTAATCGAAGCTAGCAACTAAAACACAGGAGCTCGCTAAGACTCCTCACCATTTCCCTGAATCCCTGGTGAGGAGTCTTAGCGAGGAGTGAGGAGTCTTAGCGAGCTCCTGTGTTTTAGTTGCTAGCTTCGATTAGTGCTATGTTAAAAACCATAAAGGCTATCTATTAGGATATAGCCGTTACTATATGTATTAAAAGGAGAACCAGAACTCATATAATTAGACCGGCTTTTTTAGAGAGTGGCTGCTACCCAATGTGCAATTACTGCTGGGGAACCATATTGCCACCCCGGCAATCGAACCAACAACAAAAAGCCACTTCATTTTTACAAAATAACATTAGCCGAGTCACAGGTATGACTGTTTCAGGAGCTCTATAGTACCTTACTATCACCGGCAAATCAGACTGTTACACCGGTGTTAAATGATATAATAATACGAGCGCTGAATCCTGACTCAATAGCCATACCGGACAGGCTAACAATACAGGCACTGCTGTCTAAATATTTAACCGTTACTGGGATGCTGACAGGCACTAACGGAGACTTAAGTTTAACAGCAAAGCGCCAAACAAAAACCATATAAATACCGGACGTTACCGGACAAGTGAACACAAAAACCGAGTCTATAATTACATGCCACAAACATAACGGGGTCAAACAAAAACATATATGTGGGTAGTCAAACCTAGACAGTCTTATTTTTACAGAAAATACTCTGTAAATTTAACTAAGAGGGGATAGATAATTATAAGGACCCATCGAGTGTCACAAAGAATTTGAACACGTCTGCTAAAATATAGCACAATATAAACAGAAAAGTGTAATATTCTATCTATGTATTTCAACTAGATAAAGATTGACACAAGTTGAAAAAAAGTCTTGCTTGGTATAAGACACGCACCTCAAGCAATATCATGTAGCAGCACCTTACTGGGCCAGAAATTTGAGTGTGTTACCTACAATGAAATTTACCATATTATTCTAAATGCATATATATTAGAGAACAAGGTAGAAACCATAAACATCTCCCTGCCTAACATTAAGTATATATATTTGTTCACCTCGGATGAAATACATATTAAAAAGAAACGTACATTAAACGTTATCTTGCCTTTAGTGGCTGAATTCTGTGAATCAAATAAATTAGCTAAAGGGAGAAAAACTTTATTGTCAAATCTAATCTGTGGAGTACAATAATAAACCACGGTGTAATATATAAAAAAACTTGTATGTGTCCATCTCAAATACAGTAAATTTTTAAATTTCAAAATTAAAAAACAAGAACAACGTGTAACATAATCTATTTGGAATCTGGGTAACACTCCAATAAGAGAAAGTGTGACACATACAAAAGGAGAAACAACATAAAATAACATTACAACGTATTCCAACCAAATAATTTAGATACTGAATACCACCCTCTCGACTATTAGATACACATTTCTTATTGTTCAACAGCCATAACTAAAGTTAGGGTGTATAGGGATTAATCACTAAAGACCACCCACTATTAGTAGATTCTAAGGACTTTGATATTGCTATTAACAGTCAATCCAATAGACTCACGCACAACAACAGTTCTTTAAGACACCTGGTATTATCCATACCCACATTCTACATACTGACTCTGCAGACTATTCAATACTGACAACATACTCAATAAGTCAGTGTTGTAGACATCACCTACTAATGACCCCAGATTAACTACCCAAATACTCTCCTTTGTTGAATAAAACATAGTTTCTATTTCGAGCTAGTGTTTTTAACTATATGTAGTTTTCCGCTAATTTTAGCACTGTTTAATCAATAAAGGTTAAGTTTTAATTTAGTGTAGTTTTTGTATACCTTGAGAAAGTTATCATTTCAATCACTGATTAGTCTTTTTGTAATACGTGGTTAATTCCAGTTCATTCACAAAGCTCACGAGTGCTATTTGTGTACAACTCCTAGTGGTTATTAATTTAACCACGCTCAGTCTTCCAAGTTGCAACTAAGTACACAGCACCGCAGACTCCAGTATTATATACTATTACATCTGGAAATTATCCCAGAAGTAGCTACAGTAACGAGATCCTGAGCTTAGCCTTAACTGAAAGTGTAGTGCCATTGGTCTCCCCCTCTTTTCTTTTAAAGATTCAATTGAGCTGTTATCATCCATCATTATGACTACAATCTTTTTTTTTTTTTTTTTCTTCCCCGCTCCGAATTATATTTTTTTGTTAATAGCTAGTCTTAAAGGGACACTGTACCCAAAAATATTCTTTTCTGATTCAGATTGAGCATGAAATTTTAAGCAACTTTCTAATTTACTCCTATTATCAAATTTTCTTCGTTCTCTTGGTATCTTTATTTGAAATGCAAGAATATAAGTTTAGATGCCGGCCCATTTTTGGTGAACAACCTGAGTTGTCCTTGCTGATTGGTGGATAAATTAACCCACCAATAAAAAAGTGCTGTCCAGAGTCCTGAAACCAAAAAAAAGCTTAGATGCCTTCTTTTTCAAATAATGATAGCAATAGAACGAAGAAAAATTGATAATAGGAGTAAATTAGAAAGTTGCTTAAAATTGCATGCTCTATCTGAATTACAAAAGGAAAAATTTGGGTACAGTGTCCCTTTAAAATATGTTTTAATTTATGTATTTATTTGTTTTTGTCTTGGAAAACAACAGTGTGGTTCATAACAGATATTGTTTTTTTTTCTCTTTTCTTTAATCTATTGGAAAAAGCTTAAAGATGAAGATTATATTTATGATTATTGTATTCTTATGTTCTGATAACCATGTCTTTATATGACTGTGTATATTATGTTTGTTTAGCCCGTATGGTAATATTATGAAGATTATCAATGTATGTTGACTAAAAAACTAAAATAAAAAAAATAAAAAAAAGTCAGTGTGCTCTTGTTATTGACTATGGGTATGAGACAATGTGATCTGGAAAGGAACATGAAACGTTTTTTGAGTATGCAATTAAATAAACAATTTACTTCTGTTATCAAATGTTCTACATTCATATCTAGATATGCTCAGGAATGTGCAGGTGTATTAGGCAGTAAATGGCAGCAGTGTTTGCAAAGTTCTTAATGCTATACACTTTTAAACACTAGATGGTAGCAGTATTTGCCAGACTGAACAATCACTGCTGCCATATAGTGCGCAAAACAGTTGCATGTCCAGAAGACTACCAAGAGAAGTCAATTTCATAATAAAATTATATATTTTTTTTAATTGCGTGCTCTATCTGAATCTGCACACACAGCTTCATAAATTAGGGCAATAATGGTTACTAATTTTAATATAGCAAACTTAAGAAACAACTTAAGAAGTTTAACAGAGCTCACAAAAAAAAAAGAACACAAGTAGATCAAATCTCCTACATAAAGGAGTCTTACTGGTACCAGAAGTAAATAATGTATGTCCGGTCCAGGTCAGAATCTTGGAAGCTTTTTGTCCAAATTGACATAAAAGTGTTTTACATACACCAGTACTCCAAATGGGATGCTGCTGTCTTTATTCCTGTGGGTTCCTCTTCCACAAGTAAAAGTGCAGATCTGATAGAATATGAGACATAAAGAGACAGGGCAAACCCAAATTCAAGGCAGTTTTATTAATCTTACTTACTAGAAGTAAGTTCTTTAAAACATGTCTAAAATAAATGAATCCTGATTCAAATCAATCCGCTCTCTGCCATACAGCTTATCGGTCGTGTCCGCTGCAAACATCCGATCATTCACCTGTTGCAGCAGTCATCTACAAGTACTGCACATTATCAAGAAGTCTAATGAATTCTCCAGCTGCTAAGTAGTGAGGAAGGAAAAGCAGAGAATAAGGGCTTTAACTGCTAATGAATTCTAGGAATTAGATATCAGTTTTACATATACATTTCAGGTTTTATGTCCCCATTTCTCAATACTGTTGTTATTTAAACTAGTGAGATTTCAGTTTAATAATAGATACATGGGGTGCGATCCGATATACGGCGTAGTTTGCGGCGCAAGCGAGGGAACCCGCGTTGCCCGCAGTTTCAGCTCGCATCTCGAGCTATCCAATATACGGCGCCGTCAGTTGCTAACGTGCCGTAAGTCGGATAAACCAGAGATGTCCAGAAATCTGCGCAAGTACAAATTTCTGGCGTCGCCAGTGACTTACGCCACGTTAGAAACTGCCGGCGCCTACAAAACCTGACTAAAGTATGAAATCACCTGCACTGTCTAACACGCCTCCCTAACATAGCCCGACACGTCTAACCCTCTATCCGCTATCCCCCCTCTCTATCCTAACAATAAAATATGTATTAACCCCTAAACCGCCGCTTCCAAACCCCGCCACAACCTAATAAAGTTATTAACCCCTAAACCGCCGCTCCCGGACCCCCGCCAGCTATATTAAATCTATAACCCCCCAAAGTGAGCCCCTACCCTGCCGCCATCTATATTAAATTATTTAACCCCTAAAATACTAAACTATCCCTACCACTAAACCTAAGTCTAACCCTACAAATAGCCCTGAAAAGGGCTTTTTGCGTGGCATTACCCCAAAGTAAACTGCTCTTTTGCCAGCCCTTAAAAGGGCTTTTGGCAGGGCTTTGTCACAAAGTAATCAGCTCTTTTGCCTACAATCTAAATCCCCCTACACCGCTGCCACCTATAATAAATGTATTAACCCCTAATCTAATCCCCCTACACCGCCGCCAGCTATATTAACTATATTAACCCTAATTATTTTAGGGTTAATATAGTTAATATAATTATTATATTATATATATTAACTATATTAACCCTAATTATATTAGGGTTAATATAGTTAATATCGTTATTATAATATATATATATATATATATATATATATATATATATATATTAAGTATAACAACCCTATCTAACTCTAACATCCCTAACTAAACTCTTATTAAAATAAATCTAATATTAATATTATTAATTAAAATATTCCTATTTAAATCTAAATACTTACCTATAAAATAAACCCTAAGATAGCTACAATATAATTAATAATTACATTGTAGCTATGTTAGGGTTTATATTTATTTTACAGGTAAATTGTTAATTATTTTAACTAGGTATAATAGCTATTAAATAGTTATTAACTATTTAATAGCTACCTAGTTAAAATAATTACCCAATTACCTGTAAAATAAATCCTAACCTAAGTTACAAATACACCTACACTATCAATAAATTAAAGAAACTACAAATATCTATCTAAAAATACAATTAAATAAACTAAACTAAATTACAAAAAAAAACAAACACTAAAATACAAAAAATAAAAAAAGATTACAAGATTTTTAAGCTAATTACACCTATTCTAAGCCCCCTAATAAAATAATAAAGCCCCCCAAAATAAAAAAAAATTCCCTACCCTATTCTAAATTAAAAAAAGTTCAAAGCTCTTTTACCTTACCAGCCCTTAAAAAGGCCTTTTGTGGGGGCATGCCCCAAAGAAAACTGCTCTTTTGCTTGAAAAAAAAACACAATACCACCCCCCAACATTACAACCCACCACCCACATACCCCTATTCTAAACCCACCCAAACCCCCCTTAAATAAACCTAACACTACCCCCCTGAAGATCTCCCTACCTTGTCTTCACCACACCGGGCCGAACTCCTCATCCGATCCGGGCGATGTCTTTATCCAAGCGGCAGCAAAGTCTTCTTCCATCCGGCAGCATCTTCCATCAAGCGGCATCTTCAATCTTCATACTTCGCTCCTCCGATGCGGAGCATCCATCCCAGCCGACGACTGAACGACGAATGAGGTACCTTTAAATGACGTCATCCAAGATGGCGTCCGTCGAATTCCGATTGGCTTATAGGATTCTATCAGCCAATCGGAATTAAGGTAGAAAAATCTGATTGGCTGATTGAATCAGCCAATCAGATTCAAGTTCAATCCGATCGGCTGAACCAATCAGCCAATCAGATTGAACTTGAATCTTATTTGCTGATTCAATCAGCCAATCAGATTTTTCTACCTTAATTCCGATTGGCTGATAGAATCCTATAAGCCAATCGGAATTCGACGGACGCCATCTTGGATGACGTCATTTAAAGGTACCTCATTCGTCGTTCAGTCGTTGGCCGGGATGGATGCTCCGCGTCGGAGGAGCGAAGTATGAAGATTGAAGATGCCGCTTGATGGAAGATGCTGCCGGATGGAAGAAGACTTTGCTGCAGCTTGGATAAAGACATCGCCCGGATCGGATGAGGAGTTCGGCCCGGTGTGGTGAAGACAAGGTAGGGAGATCTTCAGGGGGGTAGTGTTAGGTTTATTTAAGGGGGGTTTGGGTTACATTAGGGGTATGTGGGTGGTGGGTTGTAATGTTGGGGGGTGGTATTGTGGTTTTTTTTTCAGGCAAAAGATCAGTTTTCTTTGGGGCATGCCCCCACAAAAGGCCCTTTAAGGGCTGGTAAGGTAAAAGAGCTTTGAACTTTTTCTAATTTAGAATAGGGTAGGGCATTTTTTTTATTTTGGGGGGCTTTATTATTTTATTACGGGGCTTAGAATAGGTGTAATTAGCTTAAAAATCTTGTAATCTTTTTTTTTATTTTTTGTAATTTAGTGGGGGTTTTTTTGTAATTTAGTTTAGTTTATTTAATTGTATTTTTAGATAGATATTTATAGTTTATTTAATTTATTAATAGTGTAGGTGTATTTGTAACTTAGGTTAGGATTTATTTTACAGGTAATTGGGTAATTATTTTAACTAGGTAGCTATTAAATAGTTAATAACTATTTAATAGCTATTGTACCTAGTTAAAATAATTAACAATTTACCTGTAAAATAAATATAAACCCTAACATAGCTACAATGTAATTATTAATTATATTGTAGCTATCTTAGGGTTTATTTTATAGGTAAGTATTTAGATTTAAATAGGAATATTTTAGTTTATAATATGAATTATATTTATTTAATAAGAATTTAGTTAGGGGTGTTAGGGTTAGATAGAGTTAATATAGTTAATATAAATACTATAGTAACTATATTAACTATATTAACCCTAATATAATTAGGGTTAATATAGTTAATATATATAATGTAATAACTATATTAACTATAATATACTTAGGGTTAATATAGATAATATAGCTGGCGGCGGGGTAGGTAGATTAAATTAGGGGTTAATAATTTTAATATAGATGGTGGCGGTATAAGGGGCTTACATTAGGGGTTAATACCATTAATATAGGTGGCGGCGGTGTAGGGAGGGCAGGTTATAGGGCAAAAGAGCTGTTAACTTTGGGGCAAAGCCCCGCAAAAGGCCCTTTTAAGGGCTGGTAATAGAGCTTATTACTTTATGGATATTAGATTAGGGGTTAATAATATTAATATAGCTGGCGGCGGTGTAAGGGGTCACATTAGGGATAGATCAGTTAGATGGTGGCGGTTTTAGGGGCTTACAGTAGGGGGTTAGTTTATGTAGATGGCGGCGGTTTAGGGGTTAAATACTTTATTAGGGATTGTGGCGGGGGATCGCGGTTGACAGGTAGATAGACATTGCGCATGCGGTAGGTGTTAGGTTTATTTTGTAGCTAGTTTAGGGAGTTACGGGGCTCCAATAGTCAGCGTAAGGCTTCTTACGGCTGCTTTTTGTGGCGAGGTGAAAATGGAGTAAGATTTCTCCATTTTCGCCACGTAAGTCCTTACGCTGTATATTGGATACCAAACTGCGCTGGTTTGGTATACCTGTCTATGGCCCAAAAAACTACGGGCGACGGCAGAAATATACGCGCGTAACTTCTAGGTTACGCCGTATATGTGACACGAAACCAGCGCAAATATTGGCGTCGCAAGCTTTTGCGGGCGACGATTTTTATCGGATCGGGCCCATGGAGTTAAGTGTGCCAGGTGAATCTTTGCTTTTGGGCACAGGTTAAATGTGCTATCTATAATAGATTATTGCATAAAACCTTATGGTTTAGAGTTTAGATGTAAGTGATAATGGAAAAATTCACTTTACCTAAGCATCAACCACAAGAAAGCTTAAAGAGACCTGAAAACCAATTTACTTTCATGATTCAGATAGAGCATACAATTTTAAACTACTTTCTAATTTATTTTGCTATCTAATTTGCTTTGTTCCCTTGGTATCCTTTGTTAAAAATCATATCTAAGCAGGCTCAGGAGCTTTGGGCTATCTATTGATTGCTGGTTGCACATATATGCCTCTTGTCATTGGCCTACTAATGTGTTTATCTAGCTCCCAGTAGGGCATTGCTGCTCCTTCAGCAAAGGATAAAAAGAGAATTAAGCAAACATGATAATAAAGTAAATTAGAAAGTTGTTTAAAAATACAGGCTCTGTTGAATCATAAAATAAACATTTTGGGTTTCATGTCACAAATATAGCCAAATTCATAAAAAAAAATGTTTTTGGATGGTGATTATAATATTGATAAAATTAAATATATTTTTTCTTGATAAAATCTTCCTAATGTACAGTTAAATTGAATAACTCTCACTAAGTGTTAATGTTAAACTAAGTTCCTAGTATGTTGTATTTATTTATGGAACAGAGCATGAGCTGCTTTTTGTAGAAGATACATACAGTACTTAACATTACTTGTTTTTTTTATTTCAGTGTATACCAATTAAGGATCATGGATTTGTTCTCGGAGCCTATAAATGCATTTGCAAGCCTGGATTTTTTCATCCTGACATCTTTACAGTGAACGGCTTTCAAAGTAAGTGCCTTTCTGTAGAGAAAAAAAAAAGAAAAAGAAAGAAAAAAGTAGCATTAATAATTCAGAAATCCTTTTATCCTTGCCAGGGTTATATGGTGTGTTCCCAGTGGTCTGCAAGTTTATAATTATATAATCACTTAAGGAGGTTTATTGGCTATATACTCTGGGACTTTATAAAATACCTATTTTAAGCATATTTGGTTTTTAAATAATAAAATAAATATGAAAAGTTTTACTAGTAATGTAAAATATTGTTAGTATAAGGAATGAATCCATTCCTGGGGCCCGATCCGATATGCAGCGTCGCCCACAAAAGCTGGCTACGGCGAAATTTGCGCTGGTTTGGTATCCTATATACGGCGTAACCTAGAAGTTACGCTCGTATATTTCTGCCTTCGCCCGTAGTTTTTTGGGCCATAGGCAGGTATACCAAACCAGTGCAGTTTGGTATCCAATATACAGCGTAAGGACTTACGTGGCGAAAATGGAGAAATCTTACTCCATTTTCACCTCGCCACAAAATGCAGCCGTAGTAAGCCTTACGCTGTCTATTGGAGCCCCGTAACTCCCTAAACTACCTGCTAAATAAAACCTAACACCTAACGCATGCGCAATGTCTATCTACCTGTCAACCGCGATCCCCCGCCGCAATCCCTAATAAAGTATTTAACCCCTAAACCGCCACTCCCGGGTCCCGCCGCCACCTACATTAAATGTCTAACCCCCTAATGTGATCCCCCTACACCGTCGCCAGCTACCTTACCTACCCCCTAAAGTGAGCCCCTATCCCGCCACCATCTACTTTACCTACCCCCTAAAGTGAGCCCCTACCCCGCCGCCATCTATCTTACCTACCCCCTAAAGTGAGCCCCTACCCCGCCGCCATCTATCTTACCTACCCCCTAAAGTGAGCCCCTACCCCGCCGCCATTTATCTTACCTACCCCCTAAAGTGAGCCCCTACCCCACCGCCATCTATCTTACCTACCCCCTAAAGTGAGCCCCTACCCTGCCGCCATCTACCTTACCTACCCCCTAAAGTGAGCCCCTTACACCGCCGCAATCTATTTTAAAAATATTAACCCCTAATTTAATCCCCCTACACCGCCGCCAGCTATATTAACTATATTAACCCTAATTATATTAGGTTAATATAGTTAATATAGTTATATTATATATATTAACTATATTAAGCCTAATTATATTAGGGTTAATATAGTTAATATTGTTATTATATTATATATATATTAAGTATAATAACCCTATCTAACTCTAACATTCCTAACTAAATTCTTATTAAAATAGATCTAATTAATATTAATATTATTAATTAAAATATTCCTATTTAAATCTAAATACTTACCTATAAAATAAACCCTAAGATAGCTACAATGTAATTAATAATTATATTGTAGCTATTTTAGGGTTTATATTTATTTTACAGGTAACTTGGCATTTATTTTAACTAGGTACAATAGCTATTAAATAGTTAATAACTATTTAATAGCTACCTAGTTAAAATAATTACCAATTCACCTGTAAAATAAATCCTAACCTAAGTTACAAATACACCTACACTATCAATAAATTAAATAAACTACAAATATCTAAACTAAAATTCAATAAAATAAACTAAACTAAATTACAAAAAATAAAAAAAATATTACAAGATTTTTAAGCTAATTACACCTATTCTAAGCCCCCTAATAAAATAATAAAGCCCCCCAAAATAAAAAAAATTCCCTACCCTATTCTAAATTAAAAAAGTTCACAGTTCTTTTACCTTACCAGCCCTTAAAAGGGCCTTTTGCGGGGCATGCCCCAAAGAAAACAGCTCTTTTGCCTGTAAAAGAAAAACACAATACACCCCCCAACATTACAACCCACCAACCACATACCCCTATTCTAAACCCACCCAAACCCCCTTTAAAAAAACCTAACACTACCCCCTGTAGATCTCCCTACCTTGTCTTCACCCAGCCGGGCAGAACTCTTCCTCCGATCCGGGCGATGTCCAATCAAGCGGCAGAGAAGTCTTCTTCCATCTGGGCGATGTCTTCAATCAAGCGGCAGTGAAGTCTTCTTCCATCCGGCGATGTCTTCAATCAAGCGGCAGTGAAGTCTTCTTCCATCCGGGCGATGTCTTCAATCAAGCGTCAGTGAAGTCTTCTTCCATCCGGCGATGTCTTCAAGCAAAGCGGCATCTTCAATCTTCTTTCTTCGCTCCTCTGTGCGGAGCATCCATCCTGCACGAAGACTAAACTAGGAATGAGGTACCTTTAAATGACGTCATCCAAGATGGCGTCCGTCGAATTCCGATTGGCTGATAGGATTCTATCAGCCAATCAGAATTAAGGTAGAAAAATCTGATTGGCTGATTGAATCAGCCAATCAGGTTCAAGTTCAATCCGATTGGCTGAGTTAGATAGGGTTATTATACTTAATATATATATAATATAATAACGATATTAACCCTAATATAATTAGGGTTAATATAGTTAATATATATAATATAATAACTATATTAACTATATTAACCCTAATATAATTAGGGTTAATATAGCTGGCGGCGGTGTAGGGGGATTAAATTAGGGGTTAATATTTTTAAAATAGATGGCGGCGGTGTAAGGGGCTCACTTTAGGGGGTAGGTAAGATAGATGGCGGCAGGGTAGGGGCTCACTTTCGGGGGTAGGTTAGATAGATGGCAGCGGGGTAGGGGCTCACTTTAGGGGGTAGGTAAGATAGATGGCGGCGGGGTAGGGGCTCACTTTAGGGGGTAGGTAAGATAGATGGCGGCGGGGTAGGGGCTCACTTTAGGGGGTAGGTAAGATAGATGGCGGTGGGGTAGGGGCTCACTTTAGGGGGTAGGTAAGATAGATGGTGGCGGTGTAAGGGGCTCACTTTAGGGGGTAGGTAAGATAGATGGCGGCGGGGTAGGGGCTCACTTTATGGGGTAGATAAGATAGATGGCGGCGGGGTAGGGGCTCACTTTAGGGGGTAGGTAAGATAGATGGCGGCGGGGTAGGGGCTCACTTTAGGGGGTAGGTAAGATAGATGGTGGCGGGGTAGGGGCTCACTTTAGGGGGTTATAGATTTAATATAGCTGGCGGCGGGGTCCGGGAGCGGCGGTTTAGGGGTTAATACATTTTTTTATTGTTAGGATAGTGAGGGGGGATAGCGGATAGAGGGTTAAATCTGTCGGGCTATGTTTGGGAGGCGTGTTAGACAGTACGGGTGATTTTATAACTTAGTCAGGTTTTGTAGGCGCTGGCAGTTTCTAAAGTGCCGTAAGTCACTGGCGACTCCAGAAATTTGTACTTACGCAGATTTCTATACATTGCTGGTTTGTCAGACTTTCGGCACTTTAGCCTCTGACGGCGCCGTATATAGGATAGCTCGAGTTGCGAGCTGAAACTGCGGGCAGCGGGGGTTCCCTCGCTTGGGCCGCAAACTACGATCTTTATCGGATCGCGCCCCAGATGTTTATAGTACATCTCATTTTCAGCTTGGACTTTACTGAAGGGAAAATGCATTTGGCCAATAGAGAAGTTGACTTGGCTTTAGTGAGTTCCTAGTTAGAAACAGATTGGATCCAGCCATTTATTTTCAGTCATTAAATCTGTATAAATCGGTGGTTCAAATCAGTATTTCAAATTTTGTAGTATTACCTAGTTGGGTAATAGAATGTTGTAAACAGCTTATATGTATTTATTCTAGAGCATTAAAGGGATAGAAAAGTCAAAATTAAACTGGCATGATTCAGATAGAGCATGTCATTTTAAGACACTTTTAAATTCACTTCTATTTTCAAATGTGCTTCGTTCTCCTAGTATCCCTTGTTAAAAAATTAATACGCAGATATCATACACTAGTGGGAGCTGCTGCTAATTGGTGCCTGCACACATTTGTCTCTTGTGATTGGCTAAATAGATATTTTAAGCTTCCTGTTAGTAGTGCAATGCTGTCCCTTCAGCAATGGATAACAAGAGAATGAAGAACATTTGATAATAGAAATAAATTGGAAAGTCGTTTAAATTGTATGTTCTATCTGAATCATAAAAGAACATTTTGGGGTTTACTATCCCTTTAAAGTATAAGATTGATGATATGCTCTAATGAAAGGTTATATAAGCCATTACTAGTGGCTGATTAATGCTACTGCGAGCTCCAAACTTAAGTGTAAGCTTCCACTTTTATTAAAAAGAAAAAAGGTGTTAGAAAAAAAAAAAACGGCACTAGAAAGTGCCTTTACATTGCGGTCTATAGGGACTGTGTGTTCACTCTAAATATATATGTATATGCTTATATACATATATATATTTATGTGTTAATATGTATATATACACATATAAATACATAAATATATATGTATATGCTTATATATACACATATATATATATATATATATATATATATATATATATATATATATATATATATATATATATATATATATATATATATATATATATATATATATATATATATATGGGTTAATATGTATATATACACATATAAATACATAAATATATATGTATATATTCATATACATATATATTTTACATTTGCTGCCCATCGCTGCACGGCTTACCCCCTTTGCTGCACTAGATTCTCTGCCGTGTCTCACGGCATGAGAACAAGGCTCCCATTTGAGCCTATGGATTTATTGAGGTACAGAGAAAGTGATACACAACGTTTTGGGACTCAACCCTTAATCATGTGAACACTCTGGGTTGCGGGCACATGATAAATAACCAGCCATTACTAGTGGCTGATTAATGCTACTGTTAGGTATAAGTAGTGATGCAGTTATACACATATTAACACATAAATATATATATGTATATAAGCCTATACATATATATTTAGAGAGAACACACAGTCCCTATAGAACGCAATGTAAAAGCGGGGTTTTTTTTCTAACACCTTTTTTCTTTTTAATAAAAGTGGAAGCTTACACTTAAAGGGACACTGAACCCACATTTTTTTTATTTTGTGATTCAGATAGAGCATGCCATTTTAAGTAACTTTCTAATTTACTCCTATTATAATTTTTTCTTCATTCTCTTGCTATCTTTATTTGAAAAAGAATGCATCTAAGCTGGGGTTTTTTGGTTCAGACTCTGGACAGCACTTTTTTATTGGTGGATGAATTTATCCACCAATCAGCAAGAACAACCCAGGTTGTTCACCAAAAATGGGCCAGCATCTAAACTTAAATTCTTGCATTTCAAATAAAGATACCAAGAGAATGAAGAAAATTTGATAATAGGAGTAAATTAGAAAGTTGCTTAAAATGTCATGCTCTATCTGAATCACGAAAGAAACAATTGGGATACAGTGTCCCTTTAAGCTTGGATCTCGCGGTAGCATTAATCAGCTACTACTAGTAATGGCTGGTTATTTATCATGTGCCTGCAATCTGGCCCATAGACAGTAAATATTAACATTATAGGATTCAAACAATTAAAAGAACCTATTTTAAACAATATCACATGCATTTAATACTCTACAATTGGAAATTGAAAAACACATTAAGGGCTTATATAACCTTTCATTAGAGCATATCATCAATCTTATACTTTAAAGGGATAGTAAACCCCAAAATGTTCTTTAATGATTCAGATAGAACATACAATTTTAAACAACTTTCCAATATATTTCTATTATGAAATGTTTTTCATTCTCGTGTTATCAATTGCTGAAGGGACAGCATTGCACTACTGACAGGAAGGGTTGAGTTATGAAACGTTGTGTATCAGTTTCTCTGTACCTCAATACATTTATATGTTACATTTGGACAAGTGCTGCTGCTTTTTGTATCATTTGGTTTATCTGTAGTGTCTCCCTCCTGACAGCTTGCAGTTTCCCTGCAATGCGAACGCGAGGTTGCAAAAGCACAATTTGGCACTCCACTAATCTGGTCCTATATTAGCTGTTCCCATTGGAGATAATGGTTCTTAATGCAAATCCAATATTTGTACAAACAAAAACCTGCATAGACAAAATTCAGCTGAACTGGCTGTTTTGAAAAAAATCTGAAACAAATCTTTTGGATTAAACAAATTGGTTGCCCGTGCATAGAGTATACTACAACAGTTATTTCAAATGACAGAATAAAAGTAAAGAACCTGCAAACAATTTAATCTAATACAGTAGCTAAAATGGATCTTTAGAAGATATTCAAGAGGTGACATTTCTACAATGTAATGTCCCCTTCATTTTTAAAATGCAGATAACATTGTATAGGGATTAACAGTTTGGTATTTTAATTTTGCTTTAAATCATTTGCAAACTACAATAAACTATATTAATTCAAGTGAATCAGTTTGATATAAGGTTGTTTGCTTGTGACTCCATATTCTACTATGATCTTGATTTTTCATGTTCCAAATTATTATAACTATAGAGTGAAATAACCAGTTTAGCTAAAATGTGGTAGATCTGTTTATTTTGGCTAAGCAACTATACTAAATCACAACACTGAAACATTTTATTACATCCATTAAAAGGACATAAAATACATTTTTTCTTTCATGATTCAGATAGAGAATACAATTTTAAACCACTTTCCAATTACTTCTATTATCAAATGTGCTTCATTCTCTTGGTACCCTTTTGTAAAGGAGCAGTAATGCATCACTGGGATTTAGGTGAACAGATTGGGTGAACCAATAACATTAAGCATATATGTGGAGCCACCAATCAGCAGCTAGCTCCAAACAGTGCAACCCTGCTCCCGAATCTAGCTACCTGCTTTTCAACAAGGATAGCAAGATAACAATGCATATTTGATAATAAAAGTAAATTAGAAAATTGTTCAAATTGCATGCTCTATCTATCTTAATCATAAAACATTCATTTAGATATTGCTGTCCCTTTAAGCCATAAGATATAAGATATAAAAATCTTGCTAAGCACATATGGTGATAGCTTTGATTTTTAATAACTCTATTTTCTAAAATTAACTTTATATTAACAATATGACAATAGCTCTGGGACTGTGCAGCTGAGCACACAAGGCTGTGAATTTTGGAGGGTCATATGATGTTTACCCAGTCCAATTTGAGAGTGCAGACAACTTCCATGTTTTGTATGTGTCTAGGGAGATTACATAAGCCTGTGCACCCTTGGGTGGTTCCAGGTTTGTTTGATTGAGAACTTACATTATTTTGTTTGGCTGCATTAGGGACCCAGGATGGAGAGAGACCTTGACGTGGTTCCTGGGCTTGACCCATTTGGCCAGAGTCGCTAGCTAACTATTACATTTTTGCTTTTAATCTTAGCTGTGTACATGCAAGTGAGTGCCAGATTTCCTCTGTGTGTTGTATGCATGTGTATATATTTATATATTCAGCACTATATTAACATGCTAAAAAAAATTGTATGAAAAAGATTAAAGCGAAAGTCTACACCAAAATTGTTATTATTTTAAAAGATAGATAACGCCTTTACTATTCATTACCCAGCTTTGCCCAATCATCATTGTTATATTAATATACTTTATAATGTTTAAACCTCTAAATTGTTGCCTGTTTCTAAGTCACTACAGACTTCCTCTTATCACATGCATTTTATTAGCTTTTCACAGCAATATGTGTGCCATATAGATAACATTGTGCTCACTCCTGTGGAGTTGTGTAGGAACCAGCACTAATTGGCTAAATTGCAAATCTATAAATATCTCTGAGATAAGAGGGCTGTCTTCAGAGGCTTAGATTCATGGTGATCACAGAGGTAAAAAGTATATTAATATAACTGTGTTGGTTATGCACTACTGGGGAATGGGTAATAAAGGAATAATCTATCTTTTTAAACAATACAAATTTGGGAGTAGACTGTCCCTTTAACCTAAAGATGTATAAATTGACTGAAAATAATAAGATGTATATGTTTCTGCAAAACTCATCACTAGGAGCAATTGCTAGCTGGCAGATTCAGTCAGATTTTTTAATACTGTATTTGTGGTAATTTATACACCACAACAAATAAAAACAAAAAAAATAAAGAAATGTTACTTTTGAAAAAAAAAAAATGGAATATATTTTAAAATATTCACTTTTATACATAAAGAAAAAATTACTTTAATGTTCCTCGAAAACTATTAAGATCAATTTACTCAATTTAATATCATCCCCTTATTTTTCACCTATTTTCTATTTAAAAAAGTGCATAACAGTTTCCCACTCTAACTACATTTTATATTTTCTTTCAAAGCTTTATTCATGCCCACATGGATGTAAAATAATGGTATTTTATTGTCTCAACTGCGGCGTTTGAGTGAAGCATGCTACTTAATGAGCCAAATATGGCTGATTTAATTGCTTTATGCATAAAATAGTCATTCTGTCTCATAAACCAAGGTTATATAACTTTTTTCAGTTACAACATCACATTATTCAGGCCAGTGAACAATTTGTAAAAAAAAAAAAAAAAAAAGTGTATATCAAAATAATACTATATATTTTTGTAGAAAGAAAATACAAATGAACATAATGTACAAACCTACATATGAGCACAGGTCCAGCTATTTCTTCACAGGGAGTCCTGAGCAGCATATGGTCAGAGATTAATGCTAAGTCTACATGGGACTCCTGTTTGGCTCAGGGGAAGAAATGTATTATTGGGGGCTAAGCTCATAGGTCTAGATTACAAGTGGAGCGCAAAAATGCAATTGGTATATATCTTTACCACCGTTGACACGCAGTATGTTGCACTTGACTAGAGCTTGCATTTTGGCATTGCTATTGCAAGTGTATGGTTTGGTGCACACTGCAGTACATATGCTGGATAGAGTGGATGCGTCATTTAAATTACTAATGTCATTATTATTATTCTTTATTTATAAAGCACCAACAGATTCCGCAGCACTGCCCATGGGTACAAAGATAAAAGTACAACGGAAAAACAATACAATAAAAGACAACATTTTACAGACAGATACAGGGGGAATTGAGCACCCTATTCCCGTGGGCACTTACAATCTAGATGGGTAGGAGGATAGGAAACAGGAGGTGGGGACTGCAGAGGTGAATATGATATTAGTGAGGAGATAGATGAGGGCAACCGTTAGGTAAGTGAAATTCATTTGTTACTGAGTCGGGTGATACAAAAAGGTCTTTAGGGAGCGTTTAACCCCTTAAGGACAAGGCCATTTTTCAATTTCTTTCCCTTAAAGGGACACTGAACCCAATTTTTTTCTTTCATGATTCAGATAGAGCATGTAATTGTAAGCAACTTTCTAATTTACTTCTATTATCAATTTTTCTTCATTCTCTTAAAAGTACCCCCCTCCTCTGCCACCCACCACCCTCTCCCAGCACTCTCACCCAGCACTTTAATTTTGTATGTGGCTAGAGCGCGGGTGTGCATGCACACGCCCGCCCCTCACCTCCCTCCCACAGGCACCAGATATCAACAACTGCTGGCCGGAAGGAAGTTCCCCAGCGATGGGCCGCCTCCCTGCAATGGCTCCCAGCACCAACGATCGGCACCATTGCTGGCCAATGCAGAGAGGACCACAGAGTGGCTCTCTCTGCATTGGTGTGCCAAAAAAGGTATTGCAGTACTCAATATCGAGGCATCACGACATTACCTTGAAAGCATCTGGAAGCGATCAGGATCGTTTCCAGCCGCTTGAAACCCCTTTAAAGACCAGTTTTTGTATGACATACCCTGTACGACATGTGTCATTAAGGGGTTAAAGGAGGACAGGTTAGGGGAAAGTCTGACAGCTCAAGGAAGTGCATTTCAGAGGGTTGGTGCCGTACGAGAGAAGTCCTGTAGTCTAGCATGGGAGGAGGTAATGGTAGAGGATGCAAGGAGCAGGTCATTGTTGAATCTTAGGGGGCAGGCTGGAGTATATTGGTTGATGAGTGAGGACAGGTAGGGTGGGGCAGAATTGGTGACGGCTTTGTAGGTCAGGGTGAGAATTTTGAATTTAACTCTGCTGTGAATGGGAGGCCAGTGAAGGGACTCTCAGAGAGGTGCAGCAGAAACAGAGTGTCAGGAGAGGTGGATTAGCCTGGCAGAGGCATTTAGGATGGAATGAAGGGGAGAGAGGCTGGAGAGAGTGAGGCCAGTTAGTAGGTTATTACAGTAGTCAAGTCGGGAAATTACCAGGGCATCAATTAGCTGTTTAGTAGTTTCAGCGCTCAGAAACGGATGATTTTGTAGATATTACGTAGGTGGTTTCGGCAGGATGAAGAGAGTAATTGGATGTGGGGAATGAAGGACAGGTTTGAATCAAGTGTGACTCCAAGGCAGCTGACTTGGGGTGATAGTGGTGCTGCCAACAGTGATAGAAAAATTAGAAACTAGAGTTGGAAGGGGGATTAGAAGTAGCTCGGTCTTGGACATGTTTATTTTTAGGTGGTGAGAGGCCTTCCAGGAGGAAATGCCAAATAAGCAGTCGCTGATGTGAGAAATTACAGAAGGAGAGAGTGCAGGGGTGGATAGGTAGATCATGTTGGATAAGACGAATTCGCAAAGGTAAGCAAGTGCAAAAATTCTATTCAGTTAGTTTTTTTCATTAATTTCACTAGCTTTTTAAGAAATATGTTAAAACACAACAAAAAGTGCTAAAAGTTCATATCCAGATTTTCAAAAGAATTAAAGGGATACTGAACCCAATTTTTTTCTTTCATGATTCAGATAGAGAGCCAAATTATCAAAGTGCGAGCGGACATGATCCACTGTAGCGGATCATGTCTGCCGCACATTGATAAATGCCGACAGCATATGCTGTCAGCATTTATCATTGCACAAGCAATCGGCCGCTAGCAGGGGGTGTCAATCAACCCAATCTGATCAAGTTAATTGCTGTCCGCCGCCTCAGAGGTGGCGGACAAGTTAAGGAACAACGTTCTTAAGACCGCTGCTTCTTAACTCCTGTTTCCCGTAAGCCTGAAGGCTCGCGCAGAAACAAATGCGTTGGGGCAGATTTACATCTTGATAAATCAGCCCCAGTGCATGCAATTTTAAGTAACTTTCTCACTTACTTCTATTACAATTTTTTTTAAGTATCTTTATTTGAAAAAGCAGGAATATAAGCTTACGAGCCAGCCCATCTTTCTAAATGTAGCCACCAATGAGCAAGCACTATCCAGGGTGCTAAATCAAATATGGGCTATGCTCACATTCCTGCTTTTTCAAATAAAATACCAAGAGAACGGGAAAAAAAATTGATAATAGGAGTAAATTAGAAAGTTGCTTAAAATTGCATGCTCTATCTGAATCATGAAAGAAAAAAAATTGGGTTCAGTATCCCTAAATAAGTAAAGTAAATAAGAATGGATTGCACGTAAGCACAAAACTTATCCAACGGCTTGCAATTTAAAGGGACACTGAACCGAATTTTTTTCTTTTGTGATTCAGATAGAGCATGCAATTTTAAGCAACTTTCTAATTTACTCCTATTATCAATGTTTCTTCATTCTCTTGCCATCTTTATTTGAAAAGAAGGCATCTAAGCTTTTTTTCTTGGTTTAGAACTCCGGACAGCACTTTTTTATTGGTGGATGAATTTATCCACCAATCAGCAAGGACAACCCAGGTTGTTCACCAAACAACATTCTCTTAGTATCTTTATTTGAAAAGCAAGAATGTACGTTTAGATGCTGGCCCATCTTTGGTGAACAGCCTGGGTTGTTCTTGCGGATTGGTGGATAAATTCACCCACAAATAAACAAGTGCTGTCCTGGGTCTAAACCAAAAATTGGCTGGCTCCTTAGCTTAGATGCCTTCTTTTTCAAATAAAGATAGCAAGAGAATTAAGAAAAATTGATAATAGGAGTAAATTAGAAAGTTGCTTAAAATTGCATGCTCTATCTGAATCACAAAAGAAAAAAATTGGGTTCAGTGTCCCTTTAAGCACAATGAGCACACTGCTTTTAGCAATTTCCACTGAACGAATGGGGTGCAGTACATATGTACTGGGTAGCTTATTATGCCTAGGTTAAATATTTTAACCAGCAAATTTTAGTACACAATAGAGCATTACTGATTTGCGAGGTCAAGAGCAGCATAATATAATATATTGGTTGTTAACAAATGTGCTCCATTTGTAATCTAGACCAAAGTTAACAGTGATCATTTAAGCAACAAGAAAACACTTTTACAAAAGAGAATATTTTATTTTTACATCAGAATGTCCTTTTAAATAAGTGAATGTTGTGGTTTTATATAAAATGCCTTTGATATGATTGTAGCTTGTGCAAAATGAATTATCAGAGACTAAAGGGAACTGTATTGTGTCTTAATGCTTCTTGTAAGATAGCAAAACATTATATGATATTATACATGTTTTCCCCTGGCCTTCTTTAGGACAGAAAATGGATAATCATTTTTCAAGAGGAGAAATATCTGAGGAAGAATATAAGTGTCTACCCTGCAGGGAAGGATGTTCTCATTGCACAGACGATACTCCCTGCTATGCACAGGAGGACAAATATTTACGGATTGCTATCATCTCATTCCAAGCTTTCTGCATGCTGCTGGACTTCATAAGCATGCTTGTAGTCTACTATTTTCGCAAGGCAAAGGTAAAAATGTTTACTTTTTCTTCTTGTGATACATTGTGACTACATTCTGTAGTTACTGAATCAGGAATATGCCTGTATATATAAATTTATACATACATACATTATCAATATATATATATACACACATACATACCCACACACACGTACTTTTTATGTGTTTATATATATATATATACATACACACATATATACCCACACACACACATACTTTTTATGTGTTTATATATATATATATATATATATACATACACTCATACATACCCACACACACACATACTTTTTATGTGTTTATATATATATATATATATACATACACACATACATACCCACACACACACATACTTTTTATGTGTTTATATATATATATATATATATATATACATACACACATACATACCCACACACACACATACTTTTTATGTGTTTATATATATATATATATATATATAAATAAATAAAATTATATAAGCCTTAGCCTTTCTGTCACAGCCAATTGTACTATTGCTTGTATGCACCATAACTTGCATATTAACTTTCAATTTATAACATATTTTAAAACGGTTATACAACACCTGATGGGGCCGATTTATCAAGCTCCGTACCGCTACTCCATAACGTGTCCGCCTGCTCTGAGGCAGCGGACAGAAATCAATCTGATCAAATCCGATCGGGTTGATTGACACCCCCTGCTAGTGGCCGCAAATCTGCAGGGGGCGGCATTGAACCAGCAGTTTACAAGAACTGCTCGTGCAATGATAAATGCCGACAGCGTGTGCTGTCGGCATTTATCAATGTGCAACGCACATGATACTCTACATAGTATCATGTCCGCTGGCACTATGATAAATATAACCCCATGAATCATAGGACATGCTATTCCATCAGTCCATGCATAGTTCACGAAGCATGTTTTCCATTATAAAACTAAAATAGCTGATTTTACCACAATGGAAAAATAGAGCAGCCCACTTGCTCTCTGGGTAATTATGTATATATATATATATATATATATATATATATATATATATATATATATGCAAACATTAACCCCTTAGTGACCACAGCACTTTTAATTTTCTTACCGTTAAGGACCAGGGCTATTTTTACATTTCTGCGGTGTTTGTGTTTAGCTGTAATTTTTCTTTTACTCATTAAATGAGTAATGTATATTACATACAGTTTTTCTCGCCATAAAATGGACTTTCTAAAGATACCATTATTTTCATCATATCTTATAATTTACTATAACAAAAATTATAAAATATGATGAAAAAATGGAAAATAACACACTTTTTCTAACTTTGACCCCCAAAATCTGTTACACATCTACAACCACCAAAAACACCCGTGCTAAATAGTTTCTAAATGTTGTCCTGAGTTTAGAAATACCCAATGTTTACATGGTCTTTCCATTTTATATGGGCAATAAATACAAGTAGCACTTTGCTATTTCCATTTCCAAACCATTTTTTGTTTTCAAAATTAGCGATAGTTACATTGTAACAGTGATATCTGTCAGGAATCCATGAATATCCCTTGACATGTATATATTTTTTTAGTAGACAACCAAAAGTATTGATCTAGGCCCATTTTGGTATATTCCATGCCACCATTTCACTGCCAAATTATTATTATTATTATTATTATACTTTATTTTTGAAGCGCCAATATATTCTGCAGCGCTGTCCATGGATACAGTTCATATAAATAAAACAATACAAGACTTGTAAGAGACAGGACAAGATTTACAAACACATACAGGAGGGATTGAGGGCCCTATTCCCGTGGGAACGTACAATCTAGAAGGGTAGGAGGTTGAGAAACAGGAGGTGAGGACTGCAAGATTGGGAAATTTTATTTATTTGATCACCAAATGCGATCAAATAAATAAAATTGTTAACTTTTTCACAAACTTTAGGTTTCTCACTGAAATTATTTACAAACAGCTTGTTCAATTATGGCACACATGGTTGTAAATGCTTCTCTGGGATCCCCTTTTTTCAGAAATAGCAGACATTTATGGCTTTGGCATTACGTTTTTGGTAATTAGAAGGCCACTAAATGCTGTCACGCACCACACTTGTATTATGCCCAGCAGTTAAGGGGTTAATTAGGTAGCTTTAGTGTATTGTAGTAGACAACCCAAAGTATTAATCTAGGCCCATTTTGGTATATTTCATGCCACCATTTAACCGCCAAATACGATCAAATAAAAAAAATCGTAAACTTTTTCACTAACTAGGTTTCTCACTGAAATTATTTACAAACAGCTTGTGCAATTATGGCACACATAGTTAGAAATGGTTCTCTGGGATCCCCTTTGTTCAGAAGTAGCAGACATATATTACTTTGGCACTGCTTTTTAGTAATTAGAAGGCCACTAAATGCCGCTGTGCACCACATATTATGCCCAGCAGTAAAGGGGTTAATAAGGTAGCTTGTAGGGTTAATTTTTGCTTTAGTGTAGAGATCAGCCTCCCACCTGACACATCCCACCCCCTGATTCCTCACTGACCCCCTCAAACAGCTCTCTTCCCTCCCCCACATCACAATTGTCACTGCCATCTTAAAGGGCCAGTAAACCCACAAAATAATGTTATAAAATTCTGCACATAGTGCAGAATTATATAACATCAGCTTAGCACCAGCTTTCTACCTAAAAGGATTTCAGAGACATTTTCCTACAAAAATGACTTTTACAAAACGCTGCTCCTGGCTCTACTGAGTGGGTCTGTTTGTCTTCCTAAGTGCATCGGGCATGCTGTCAAGTCACAGCTGGCCCGATCGCGCCATTAAACTCAATGTAGCTCGCACCACTCTGGTCTGGTAGCGGAAGCAAGCTACATTGAGTTTAATAGTGCAATCGGGCCGGCTGTGACTTGACAGCATGCCCGATGTGCTTAAGAAAACAAACAGACCCACTCAGTAGAGCCAGGAGTCGCGTTCTGTTAAAGTAATTTTCGCAGGAAAATTTCTCTGACATCCTTTCAGGTAGAAAGCTGGCGATAAGCCAATTTTTTCTGTAGTGTAGCTGCCCCCCCTCAAAATCCTCCCCCTCCCAGATCCCTTTCCCAACTGTTATTCCCCCCTCCCTCCTTCCCTCTCCCTCCTGCCTTTAAATCTTTGTAGCGCCCCCGCCCTCCTGTGCCATACAGGAACTGCTCCAGTGATGGGCCACCCACCCGCCTCCCGCGTATACCTACCACCTAACAACGATCGGCACCATCGCTGTCCGATGCAGAGAAGGCCACAGATTGGCCCTCTCTGCATTGGTGTGCTTAAAAAGGGTATTGCACGATGCCTCAATATTGAGGCATCGCAGCAATACCCTAAAAGCGGCTGGAAGGGATCACAATCTCTTCCAGCGCTTGAAACCCCAGAGGATGTGCCAGGCACGTCCTTGGTCCTTAACGACCCCTTTTTGTAGAACGTGCCTGGCACATCCTCTGTCGTTAAGGGGTTAAAGGGACAGAAAACCCAATTTTTTATCTTTTATGATTTGGATAGAACATACAATTTTAAACAACTTTCCAATTTACTTCTATTGTCAAATGTGCTTCATTCTCTTGCTATCCATTGCTGAAGGAACAGTATTGCACTACTGGCAGCTAGTTGAACACATCTAGTTAGCCAGTCACACAAGCCAAATGTGTACAGGCACCAATCAGTAGCTAGCTCCCACTAGTGTATGATATGTGCATATTCTTTTTCAACAAGGATACTAAGAGAACGAAACACATTTGAAAATAGAAGTACATTTAAAAGTGTCTTAAAATGACATGCTCTATCTGAATCATGCACAGGAGCAATTCACCATAGGCCATCTCTACTGCTGTATGTCCGCCCTGGGTCTCAAGTCTATATCTAGTCTCTCATGTATCTTTAATAGGTAGTGGTCCCAAAGGGCTTGGGCTTCTATGTGTGATTCTCTTGTGTTATTTTTATATGAGCTAAACTCCTCTAGTTCTATTAACTCTGAGACTTTACTTCTCCACCCCTGAAGGTCTGGAGGAGAATGTGATTTCCACTGTTTAGCTATAATGGACTTTACGCCATTTATCATTATTTGGAATAATATTTGGTGCGCCTTGGAAAGCAATTTTCTAAACTTATTAAGTAGAAAAGTTAGGGGGTCTAAGGGTAAAGTGCAGTCTAGAACCTTCTCCATTTCCCCAATACAATTTCTCCACAACTGATTTATTACATTGCACCACCACCACCACATGTGTCCCATCCCACTACCTGAGTGTCCACATCTCCAACATTTATCTGAGAATGAAGGGTATAGTCTGTGTAAGCATCTAGGAGTAAGATACCAGTTATGTAGTACTTTGTAGTTTAGTTCAACTAGGTAGGCTGATGAAGAAGAGGAGTGAAAAAGGAGAGTTTATACTCCCTCCCACAACCAAACCTGTGATATCTTTATTACGCCTAATACTAGTGGCTAAAGTTTCTAGTAGACAGACAAACAACAGGGGGGAAAGGGGACAACCCTGGCGTGTACCGTTGGATATCTGAAGGGATTGTGAAAGAATGCCATTTAGTGTTATTCTAGCACTAGGTCTCGAATACAAAGCAAAAATTCTCTGTAACATAATATCCCCCAATCCAAATGACTGCAATGTCATTTTGAGAAATAGCCAACTCACACGGTCGAAGGCCTTCTCCACATCTGTAGATAGCCACACCGCGGGAACGCCCCCAACCTTTGCATGCCAGATTAAGTGCATGTTTGGGACGGTGTTGTCTTTGGCCTCTCTATTTGGTATGAAACCAACCTGATCCTGGTGAATTATAGAGGGAAGAATCCTATTTAACCTAGTTGCCAGAATTTTTGCATATATTTTAATATCAGAGTTTAATAGCGATATTGGTCGGTAGTTGGGTATTAAATCTGTTGACTTGCCAGGTTTCAGGATAACCATAATGTGTGCCTGTAGAGCTAAGGGGGAAAAAGGCTTGTTGCCATCTATGGTTTGGTAGTAGGACAATAGATATGGGGCCAGTATGCTTTTAAATTTAGTGTAATATACGTTTCCAAAACCATCCGGTCCTGGGGCCTTACCTATAGGAAAGGTTGGTATGGCATCCTTGACCTCTTTAAGGGTTATTGGCAAGTCAAGCTCTAACTGTTGTTCTATAGTGAGAGAGGGGAGGTGTAATTGGGATAGGTAGGTGGATATTTCTTGTTCAGTAGCGGTTGGTCGGTCGCCCTCTAAATTATATAACCCTTCATAGTATCTTCTAAATTTGTCTGCAATGTCTCTTGACGTCGACCAAGTCTTCCCTTTATGGTCTTGTATCGTCATAATATGACGCTTGTTAGTACGTTGTTGAAGTAATCTGGCTAGTAGTTTGCCCTGTTTATTGTAGCCTTCATAAAATGTTTTTTTAAGAAATAGTGCTGCCCGGTTGGTTTCTTGTCAAAGGAGCAGGTTTAGCTGGTCTCTTTTATGTTGTAAGCTAGCCAGGAGGGATAGGTTACCCGGGAATTTTTTATGTATTTCTTGTAATTTTCCCAACTCTTCTAGTAATAAACTCAAATATTGGGTTCTTTGTTTATTTTTTGAGGCCTTTAATGCAATAATCTCCCCTCTAATCACGCATTTGTGTGCCTCCCTTATATACTTTGGGTCTACATCATGAGTGCAGTTTATGTCAAAATAATCTACTAGAGAGTTGCAGATCTGTGTGTAGATGATCGGATCTTTCAAAAGGGTTTCATCAAGTTTCCAAGTCCTGTCACGCCTCTGTGAGGTAGGCCATCTAAGAGAGCAACTGACCATAGCATAGGGGATATGTCTGTATGCCGGACTAGTTCTAGGCTAGTTACATCTATAAAAATGTAGTCTATTCTCGAATAGACTCTGTGTGGATGGGAATAAAATGTGTAGTCCTTTGTGGAGGGATGAAATAGTCTCCACGCATCGTGTACTGCCAGGTCAGCTAAATTAGATCTAATTGATCTTAATATTTTCTGGGGGACCGATGAGACCCCTTTAGAGCAATCGATATAAGGCTCCATTGCTAGATTGAAATCCCCACCCAGGATTAAACTTCCCTTAGCGCAGTCCAAAATGGAATTTTTGATGGCATGAAAAAATTGCGGTGTTGTAATATTAGGGGCATATATATTAGCGATCGTTATTACTTTGTTATAGAGCCTGCCTGTTAGTATGATGAACCTCCCACCTTTATCTTTATGCACCTGCATGGGGTAAAAAGGGACATTCTTCTTGATAATGATGCCTACTCCATTGTGTTTAGTGGAATTCGATGCTAGGTACACCCAAATTTATTGAGAGACATTGTGGGCTCCTTTCCCCATTTAATGTGGGTCTCCTGTATAAGAACTACATCGCATTGAAGTCGCTTATATTCCCTTATTGCCATAGACCATTTTTGGGGGGAGTTCAGACCCTTTACATTATGTGAGACAATTTTGATTTTTAATGAGTCGTCTGTCATTGTGTGTGTATTAAATTAGTTTGTGTGTGATGTAAATTGTGCGAGCACCAGCATCTCCTTCATTGACTGCCCTTGGTTTAAGCCAGATAATATGAGAGAAGAGTAAACCATTCCTTAGAGTTTTAATACATATGGAGAAATAAAAACAACATCCTGCAAACATACATGCAATGTGTGAACTATTTTTAACTATTCCTGTGGAATTTGTAACAGTAACTTTGTAAATACACACTTTCAAATCTGGAAAAGAACAAGTTCTGAGAGTGTATTTGTTTGACATCTGATACACCATTTACTAGGGGGACGAATGGTGTCAGTTAACCATCAGAGTTTAGTTATTTTAATTTCTGATTTTTATGCAAAACTGGGGATTTAAGAAACAAAACACATATGGATATATCTAGAATTAAGTATAAGGGCAGTGTGGTAGTGTGCTAGAGTGCTGTAATACGTGAGGGTAGCTTTTAGCCTAGATTGTCAGACATCTTTATTTCTAAGTAACGTACTGACTCACCTGTCCCTAGGCATGCTCCCATGGGGCATTACTAATTTGTTTTACCAAGATGATATGTCCTGAGGTACCTAGATAAAACATTAAACAGCATTAGATGAAATAGATTTAGAATGATTGTACCACATTTTGCCGTTATACCACAGTCAACAAAAGTCTCTTCACTTGAGTTTGACTTTGAGTCTTTTCGCTGGAACTTTAGACCAATTGGGCCGCTGTTCTTTAGGTCTTTCTCCACGTCGATCCTCTTGTAACGTCGGAATATCCAGTACATTTTCTGCAGGTGCCTCAAATGTTATATTCAGCTTCTTGGACAATGTATCTAGATCACTGTAGCTTTTGTAAACTATTTGAGACCCGTTGTGTTGAATAATGAGGCTGAATGGATAGCCCCACCTGTATCTAATATTGTTCTCCTGGAGTTTTGTGGTGATGAATCGTACCTCTTTCCGTCTTTGATTGAGGGCATAAGTCTTGGAAAATCTGCAGTGTATGGTTGTGTAATGAGATGGTCTGCCTGGTTCTGGCCGCCTGACATATTTCCTCCCTTGAGGTAAACTTCAGCAATCGAAGGATAACATCTCTAGGCGGTGCCGGGGTTTTTTGGGGGGGTCTCAAGGCCCTATGGATCCTTTCAATATCTTCTGAGGCAAGAGGGTTAGATCTGGGAAGCAAAAACTGGAACAAGTCTTTGACATATGATTTCAGATGATCTTGTGGGACCTCTTCCGGGATACCCCTGATCCTTAAATTGTTCCTCCTCCCCCTATTATCCAAATCTTCTAGTTTATCCTGCAGGGTCTGTATAATGGAGTCTTGTATCGATAAATGTTGGATTTTTGTGCTGACTAGATTGTTTAGATTGTCTTGGCCATCTTCAAGATACTCAATTCTAGAGCCCATTTCGTTCAGGTCTTTCTTAAGGTCTCTTATTTCTTCTTTAATGAAGGTCTTGAGTGACTCAATGTCTGTCTTGGAGGGTAGGCTTGCTATCTGAGACTGTATAGAAAGCAAAGATTCTCTTTGGTTTCCAGCGCATTCTGAGGGAATATTAGCTGTATTAATCTCCAGAGCTTGTTGTGATTCTGACATGTGGCCCTCCTGTGTATGAAAGAAGGTAGAGACCGAGAGAGTCAGGGCAGGAGTTTTATTTTGCTTTTCGGGTTTGTTACCTTTCTTGGAAGCCATATCCGGCGTTTTAATTCAATATATGTCCTTGTATTGCTGGGGTGTAATTTCCCTTTAAATGGGAGTAGCCTCTTTTATCCCTGCTATTGGTTACGGAGTTAGTACTTATGGACCAGATTTGATGTTAATGAACCACGTTTGTGCTGCACAGTTGTTTGCCAGCTTTTATTCTTGTTAGGCTTTAAATTGTACACACTTGCCTGCCCACAGAGATAAGATGTGCATCTCCTGTGCAACAAATCCAGCTTTAATACATTGACTCCTCAATAAAGTTTAATTTACTCAGTTTTCCAACATATAAAAGAGAGCTGTATGAATCTTGTATGTCTTTGTAACTCCCTCTATCTGTGTAGATCCGCTGCCTGAAAGTATGTCACATGGGGGGTGATGAGGCCTGGTGTTTAATTACTATCATTGTCTGCCGTGTAAGGAGTTAATTTCTGAGAGAGGCACCAATAAAAAGTGTGTATGATATATGTTCTGCCTCTAAAACTCGTTACTTCACCCCTAGTAGTGTTCTCAGTCAAATAAGGGTACTATACAGCTGAAGTATCTCCCACGTGGGTGACCGTTATACTGTGCTTTCAGCGGTCTCAGTCTGGTAAGCAAACTCCCTTCAGGGCTGGGGCTAATTTCTCAGCACTCTTCTGAGTACTTTATTTATGTGTTTCAGTTATATAGGGGTTTCCCCTTGAAAAATGACCCCCGTTACCTTTTTAAGTGGAGCACTATGGAATCCTTATGTTACGGATCTCGCCTTGGCCCAATTGTCTGTCACTCCCCTCTTCTCTATGCAGCCTTCACTTTAGGATCGGTTGAGGGTCCAGTGTCACTGCGAGTTGTCCTAACTTGCAGCGGTATGGTCACTACTGTGTCTTGTTGCGGTCTGGCTGAGTTGCTTTATTGCAAGATGGCGCCCGCTCCTGTACACCTCCTTTTCCCCCAGCTTCTTGTAGGTGCCGATCTCTCTGTCCCCACAGCTTAATTAGTGACCGGGTAGATCTCCCAGCTCTCCTGCTATCAAGGCACTAGTTTTTGTCCCCAGCTTTGCTAGTACAGGTGCTCTGATGGGCTGACAGCAACGGAGCTCTCTCACTCTGCTGCCATGTCCCAGCACGAGTAGCTCCGCCCCGTGTAACTGTACTTTTTAATGTAGTTTTTATGTATTTTGTAACACTTTTTGTTTCGTAAAACAGTTAACCAGTGCTCTGACGACACGGTAATCATTCTAGCGTAAATATTTCAACTTGTAATACGACCCAATGTGTGCAAACACCCACAATAAACCCCTTTTTGATTGCTTGTAACTGTTAACGTGCCACTTGTAACCTGACCCTAAAGAAACAGGTTGAATATGAAATAGAATGACTTAGAAGCTAAAAAGATTCACTTGAGGTGCACACAATGGTTTTGCATGTGATCTTCTGATGGAATGGGAGCTATTGTCTACTCTCATGACCAAAAAGTAACAATGTGTGATACCTGAAATACATAAAATAGCATAACAGCATAATTAAATATTTGGAATATACTATATACAATAATTCCGTAATAATATTGAAGTTGATGACAGATAAGAACTAATAAGTACATCTAACATGATATCTATCCCACTAGAATTTAAGCTTCATTTATATTCATATAAATACATATTTTAAAATAATGTATGGTATTTGCTTGACACTTCAACTAGAAGAATATTCTATATGGGTTATATTTTAATAACTCTACAGAAATCCTTAATTGTAAAAAGGTGACTTTTTATGAAGCCATAAATCTCAGAAATCTGCTGAAGCAGCTTGTGTTTGAGGAGTGAATATATCTAGAAGGTTGGTTAGTTAGTTAGTTAGTTAGTTAGTTAGTTAGTTAGTTAGTTAGTTAGTTGGTTGGTTAGTTAACCATATTTTAATGTTTTAATATTAATAATGGAAAAATATTCTTTAATGGATATACCAGAACAGAGGCTTGAATTGTTACTTGGTAGAGCAAGTCAATAATAATGCTGACTGCATCAAAGGGAAACCAGGCAGATGTGAAGATCTGACGGTTAGAAGGATCTGAGGACTAATAAAGTGGTTGCTGTAGAAAGGCAGATAGAGTCAAAGGGCTCGATTTTCCTAAAGCTCTCAATGCTTGTAAGATTTTCTAAGACATCTGATCAGTACAATGAAGGCCCTGTCTTAAAGAGACTGTAAAGTCAAAATTAAATGTTTATGATTCAGAGCATGCAATTTTAAACAATTTTCCAATGTATTTCTATTATTCTATTTGCTTTGTTCTCTTGGTACCCTTTGTTGAAAAGTATACCTAGCTGCTGATTGGCGAATGCACATATTTGCCTATTATTTTTGGCTCACCTCGTGTTCAGCTAGCTCTCAGTAGTGCACTGTTGCTTCTTCAACAAAGGATACCAAAAGAATGAAGCAAATTGAAAAGCTGTTAAAATTGCATGCATTATCTCAATCATTTGCATACAAAGAGAGAAGCGCTCTACCAGGAACGAACAACAGCTCAGTGGCTTGTTCTATGGCGATTTACCACCCGGAAGCAGCCTCTTTTAGACCAGTGTGCTTTTCACAGAAGAAAACTTTCCTGAAGTATATCAGTCTGATCCCGCCAACTAAGGTCAGTCCAGCCCCGAAATACCAGGCAATTCTCCTCTGAACAAGGAACATGACAACCCCAGACGATCGTTTCGGCCTCCTATGGGCCTCGTCAGTGAGGTGCAGCCACATTCCTCTAAGCACACTGGGCAAGGAGTCCACGTCTGGTTTCCCCCATCACCCATAGGGAGACTTCCCCAGGGTCATAATAATTTGCATACAAAGAGAGAAGCGCTCTACCAGGAACGAACAACAGCTCAGTGGCTTGTTCTATGGCGATTTACCACCCGGAAGCAGCCTCTTTTAGACCAGTGTGCTTTTCACAGAAGAAAACTTTCCTGAAGTATATCAGTCTGATCCCGCCAACTAAGGTCAGTCCAGCCCCGAAATACCAGGCAATTCTCCTCTGAACAAGGAACATGACAACCCCAGACGATCGTTTCTGCCTCCTATGGGCCTCGTCAGTGAGGTGCAGCCACATTCCTCTAAGCACACTGGGCAAGGAGTCCACGTCTGGTTTCCCCCATCACCCATAGGGAGACTTCCCCAGGGTCATAATAATTTGCATACAAAGAGAGAAGCGCTCTACCAGGAACGAACAACAGCTCAGTGGCTTGTTCTATGGTGATTTACCACCCGGAAGCAGCCTCTTTTAGACCAGTGTGCTTTTCACAGAAGAAAACTTTCCTGAAGTATATCAGTCTGATCCCGCCAACTAAGGTCAGTCCAGCCCCGAAATACCAGGCAATTCTCCTCTGAACAAGGAACATGACAACCCCAGACGATCGTTTCGGCCTCCTATGGGCCTCGTCAGTGAGGTGCAGCCACATTCCTCTAAGCACACTGGGCAAGGAGTCCACGTCTGGTTTCCCCCATCACCCATAGGGAGACTTCCCCAGGGTCATAATAATTTGCATACAAAGAGAGAAGCGCTCTACCAGGAATGAACAACAGCTCAGTGGCTTGTTCTATGGCGATTTACCACCCGGAAGCAGCCTCTTTTAGACCAGTGTGCTTTTCACAGAAGAAAACTTTCCTGAAGTATATCAGTCTGATCCCGCCAACTAAGGTCAGTCCAGCCCCGAAATACCAGGCAATTCTCCTCTGAACAAGGAACATGACAACCCCAGACGATCGTTTCGGCCTCCTATGGGCCTCGTCAGTGAGGTGCAGCCACATTCCTCTAAGCACACTGGGCAAGGAGTCCACGTCTGGTTTCCCCCATCATCCATAGGGAGACTTCCCCAGGGTCATAATAATTTGCATACAAAGAGAGAAGCGCTCTACCAGGAACGAACAACAGCTCAGTGGCTTGTTCTATGGCGATTTACCACCCGGAAGCAGCCTCTTTTAGACCAGTGTGCTTTTCACAGAAGAAAACTTTCCTGAAGTATATCAGTCTGATCCCGCCAACTAAGGTCAGTCCAGCCCCGAAATACCAGGCAATTCTCCTCTGAACAAGGAACATGACAACCCCAGACGATCGTTTCGGCCTCCTATGGGCCTCGTCAGTGAGGTGCAGCCACATTCCTCTAAGCACACTGGGCAAGGAGTCCACGTCTGGTTTCCCCCATCACCCATAGGGAGACTTCCCCAGGGTCATAATAATTTGCATACAAAGAGAGAAGCGCTCTACCAGGAACGAACAACAGCTCAGTGGCTTGTTCTATGGCGATTTACCACCCGGAAGCAGCCTCTTTTAGACCAGTGTGCTTTTCACAGAAGAAAACTTTCCTGAAGTATATCAGTCTGATCCCGCCAACTAAGGTCAGTCCAGCCCCGAAATACCAGGCAATTCTCCTCTGAACAAGGAACATGACAACCCCAGACGATCGTTTCGGCCTCCTATGGGCCTCGTCAGTGAGGTGCAGCCACATTCCTCTAAGCACACTGGGCAAGGAGTCCACGTCTGGTTTCCCCCATCACCCATAGGGAGACTTCCCCAGGGTCATAATAATTTGCATACAAAGAGAGAAGCGCTCTACCAGGAACGAACAACAGCTCAGTGGCTTGTTCTATGCCGATTTACCACCCGGAAGCAGCCTCTTTTAGACCAGTGTGCTTTTCACAGAAGAAAACTTTCCTGAAGTATATCAGTCTGATCCCGCCAACTAAGGTCAGTCCAGCCCCGAAATACCAGGCAATTCTCCTCTGAACAAGGAACATGACAACCCCAGACGATCGTTTCGGCCTCCTATGGGCCTCGTCAGTGAGGTGCAGCCACATTCCTCTAAGCACACTGGGCAAGGAGTCCACGTCTGGTTTCCCCCATCACCCATAGGGAGACTTCCCCAGGGTCATAATAATTTGCATACAAAGAGAGAAGCGCTCTACCAGGAACGAACAACAGCTCAGTGGCTTGTTCTATGGCGATTTACCACCCGGAAGCAGCCTCTTTTAGACCAGTGTGCTTTTCACAGAAGAAAACTTTCCTGAAGTATATCAGTCTGATCCCGCCAACTAAGGTCAGTCCAGCCCCGAAATACCAGGCAATTCTCCTCTGAACAAGGAACATGACAACCCCAGACGATCGTTTCGGCCTCCTATGGGCCTCGTCAGTGAGGTGCAGCCACATTCCTCTAAGCACACTGGGCAAGGAGTCCACGTCTGGTTTCCCCCATCACCCATAGGGAGACTTCCCCAGGGTCATAATAATTTGCATACAAAGAGAGAAGCGCTCTACCAGGAACGAACAACAGCTCAGTGGCTTGTTCTATGCCGATTTACCACCCGGAAGCAGCCTCTTTTAGACCAGTGTGCTTTTCACAGAAGAAAACTTTCCTGAAGTATATCAGTCTGATCCCGCCAACTAAGGTCAGTCCAGCCCCGAAATACCAGGCAATTCTCCTCTGAACAAGGAACATGACAACCCCAGACGATCGTTTCGGCCTCCTATGGGCCTCGTCAGTGAGGTGCAGCCACATTCCTCTAAGCACACTGGGCAAGGAGTCCACGTCTGGTTTCCCCCATCACCCATAGGGAGACTTCCCCAGGGTCATAATAATTTGCATACAAAGAGAGAAGCGCTCTACCAGGAACGAACAACAGCTCAGTGGCTTGTTCTATGGCGATTTACCACCCGGAAGCAGCCTCTTTTAGACCAGTGTGCTATTCACAGAAGAAAACTTTCCTGAAGTATATCAGTCTTATCCCGCCAACTAAGGTCAGTCCAGCCCCGAAATACCAGGCAATTCTCCTCTGAACAAGGAACATGACAACCCCAGACGATCGTTTCGGCCTCCTATGGGCCTCGTCAGTGAGGTGCAGCCACATTCCTCTAAGCACACTGGGCAAGGAGTCCACGTCTGGTTTCCCCCATCACCCATAGGGAGACTTCCCCAGGGTCATAATAATTTGCATACAAAGAGAGAAGCGCTCTACCAGGAACGAACAACAGCTCAGTGGCTTGTTCTATGGCGATTTACCACCCGGAAGCAGCCTCTTTTAGACCAGTGTGCTTTTCACAGAAGAAAACTTTCCTGAAGTATATCAGTCTGATCCCGCCAACTAAGGTCAGTCCAGCCCCGAAATACCAGGCAATTCTCCTCTGAACAAGGAACATGACAACCCCAGACGATCGTTTCGGCCTCCTATGGGCCTCGTCAGTGAGGTGCAGCCACATTCCTCTAAGCACACTGGGCAAGGAGTCCACGTCTGGTTTCCCCCATCACCCATAGGGAGACTTCCCCAGGGTCATAATAATTTGCATACAAAGAGAGAAGCGCTCTACCAGGAACGAACAACAGCTCAGTGGCTTGTTCTATGGCGATTTACCACCCGGAAGCAGCCTCTTTTAGACCAGTGTGCTTTTCACAGAAGAAAACTTTCCTGAAGTATATCAGTCTGATCCCGCCAACTAAGGTCAGTCCAGCCCCGAAATACCAGGCAATTCTCCTCTGAACAAGGAACATGACAACCCCAGACGATCGTTTCGGCCTCCTATGGGCCTCGTCAGTGAGGTGCAGCCACATTCCTCTAAGCACACTGGGCAAGGAGTCCACGTCTGGTTTCCCCCATCATCCATAGGGAGACTTCCCCAGGGTCATAATAATTTGCATACAAAGAGAGAAGCGCTCTACCAGGAACGAACAACAGCTCAGTGGCTTGTTCTATGGCGATTTACCACCCGGAAGCAGCCTCTTTTAGACCAGTGTGCTTTTCACAGAAGAAAACTTTCCTGAAGTATATCAGTCTGATCCCGCCAACTAAGGTCAGTCCAGCCCCGAAATACCAGGCAATTCTCCTCTGAACAAGGAACATGACAACCCCAGACGATAGTTTCGGCCTCCTATGGGCCTCGTCAGTGAGGTGCAGCCACATTCCTCTAAGCACACTGGGCAAGGAGTCCACGTCTGGTTTCCCCCATCACCCATAGGGAGACTTCCCCAGGGTCATAATAATTTGCATACAAAGAGAGAAGCGCTCTACCAGGAACGAACAACAGCTCAGTGGCTTGTTCTATGGCGATTTACCACCCGGAAGCAGCCTCTTTTAGACCAGTGTGCTTTTCACAGAAGAAAACTTTCCTGAAGTATATCAGTCTGATCCCGCCAACTAAGGTCAGTCCAGCCCCGAAATACCAGGCAATTCTCCTCTGAACAAGGAACATGACAACCCCAGACGATCGTTTCGGCCTCCTATGGGCCTCGTCAGTGAGGTGCAGCCACATTCCTCTAAGCACACTGGGCAAGGAGTCCACGTCTGGTTTCCCCCATCACCCATAGGGAGACTTCCCCAGGGTCATAATAATTTGCATACAAAGAGAGAAGCGCTCTACCAGGAACGAACAACAGCTCAGTGGCTTGTTCTATGGCGATTTACCACCCGGAAGCAGCCTCTTTTAGACCAGTGTGCTTTTCACAGAAGAAAACTTTCCTGAAGTATATCAGTCTGATCCCGCCAACTAAGGTCAGTCCAGTCCCGAAATACCAGGCAATTCTCCTCTGAACAAGGAACATGACAACCCCAGACGATCGTTTCGGCCTCCTATGGGCCTCGTCAGTGAGGTGCAGCCACATTCCTCTAAGCACACTGGGCAAGGAGTCCACGTCTGGTTTCCCCCATCACCCATAGGGAGACTTCCCCAGGGTCATAATAATTTGCATACAAAGAGAGAAGCGCTCTACCAGGAACGAACAACAGCTCAGTGGCTTGTTCTATGGTGATTTACCACCCGGAAGCAGCCTCTTTTAGACCAGTGTGCTTTTCACAGAAGAAAACTTTCCTGAAGTATATCAGTCTGATCCCGCCAACTAAGGTCAGTCCAGCCCCGAAATACCAGGCAATTCTCCTCTGAACAAGGAACATGACAACCCCAGACGATCGTTTCGGCCTCCTATGGGCCTCGTCAGTGAGGTGCAGCCACATTCCTCTAAGCACACTGGGCAAGGAGTCCACGTCTGGTTTCCCCCATCACCCATAGGGAGACTTCCCCAGGGTCATAATAATTTGCATACAAAGAGAGAAGCGCTCTACCAGGAACGAACAACAGCTCAGTGGCTTGTTCTATGGCGATTTACCACCCGGAAGCAGCCTCTTTTAGACCAGTGTGCTTTTCACAGAAGAAAACTTTCCTGAAGTATATCAGTCTGATCCCGCCAACTAAGGTCAGTCCAGCCCCGAAATACCAGGCAATTCTCCTCTGAACAAGGAACATGACAACCCCAGACGATCGTTTCGGCCTCCTATGGGCCTCGTCAGTGAGGTGCAGCCACATTCCTCTAAGCACACTGGGCAAGGAGTCCACGTCTGGTTTCCCCCATCACCCATAGGGAGACTTCCCCAGGGTCATAATAATTTGCATACAAAGAGAGAAGCGCTCTACCAGGAACGAACAACAGCTCAGTGGCTTGTTCTATGGCGATTTACCACCCGGAAGCAGCCTCTTTTAGACCAGTGTGCTTTTCACAGAAGAAAACTTTCCTGAAGTATATCAGTCTTATCCCGCCAACTAAGGTCAGTCCAGCCCCGAAATACCAGGCAATTCTCCTCTGAACAAGGAACATGACAACCCCAGACGATCGTTTCGGCCTCCTATGGGCCTCGTCAGTGAGGTGCAGCCACATTCCTCTAAGCACACTGGGCAAGGAGTCCACGTCTGGTTTCCCCCATCACCCATAGGGAGACTTCCCCAGGGTCATAATAATTTGCATACAAAGAGAGAAGCGCTCTACCAGGAACGAACAACAGCTCAGTGGCTTGTTCTATGGCGATTTACCACCCGGAAGCAGCCTCTTTTAGACCAGTGTGCTTTTCACAGAAGAAAACTTTCCTGAAGTATATCAGTCTGATCCCGCCAACTAAGGTCAGTCCAGCCCCGAAATACCAGGCAATTCTCCTCTGAACAAGGAACATGACAACCCCAGACGATCGTTTCGGCCTCCTATGGGCCTCGTCAGTGAGGTGCAGCCACATTCCTCTAAGCACACTGGGCAAGGAGTCCACGTCTGGTTTCCCCCATCACCCATAGGGAGACTTCCCCAGGGTCATAATAATTTGCATACAAAGAGAGAAGCGCTCTACCAGGAACGAACAACAGCTCAGTGGCTTGTTCTATGGCGATTTACCACCCGGAAGCAGCCTCTTTTAGACCAGTGTGCTTTTCACAGAAGAAAACTTTCCTGAAGTATATCAGTCTTATCCCGCCAACTAAGGTCAGTCCAGCCCCGAAATACCAGGCAATTCTCCTCTGAACAAGGAACATGACAACCCCAGACGATCGTTTCGGCCTCCTATGGGCCTCGTCAGTGAGGTGCAGCCACATTCCTCTAAACACACTGGGCAAGGAGTCCACGTCTGGTTTCCCCCATCACCCATAGGGAGACTTCCCCAGGGTCATAATAATTTGCATACAAAGAGAGAAGCGCTCTACCAGGAACGAACAACAGCTCAGTGGCTTGTTCTATGGCGATTTACCACCCGGAAGCAGCCTCTTTTAGACCAGTGTGCTTTTCACAGAATAAAACTTTCCTGAAGTATATCAGTCTGATCCCGCCAACTAAGGTCAGTCCAGCCCCGAAATACCAGGCAATTCTCCTCTGAACAAGGAACATGACAACCCCAGACGATCGTTTCGGCCTCCTATGGGCCTCGTCAGTGAGGTGCAGCCACATTCCTCTAAGCACACTGGGCAAGGAGTCCACGTCTGGTTTCCCCCATCACCCATAGGGAGACTTCCCCAGGGTCATAATAATTTGCATACAAAGAGAGAAGCGCTCTACCAGGAACGAACAACAGCTCAGTGGCTTGTTCTATGGCGATTTACCACCCGGAAGCAGCCTCTTTTAGACCAGTGTGCTTTTCACAGAAGAAAACTTTCCTGAAGTATATCAGTCTGATCCCGCCAACTAAGGTCAGTCCAGCCCCGAAATACCAGGCAATTCTCCTCTGAACAAGGAACATGACAACCCCAGACGATCGTTTCGGCCTCCTATGGGCCTCGTCAGTGAGGTGCAGCCACATTCCTCTAAGCACACTGGGCAAGGAGTCCACGTCTGGTTTCCCCCATCACCCATAGGGAGACTTCCCCAGGGTCATAATAATTTGCATACAAAGAGAGAAGCGCTCTACCAGGAACGAACAACAGCTCAGTGGCTTGTTCTATGGCGATTTACCACCCGGAAGCAGCCTCTTTTAGACCAGTGTGCTTTTCACAGAAGAAAACTTTCCTGAAGTATATCAGTCTGATCCCGCCAACTAAGGTCAGTCCAGCCCCGAAATACCAGGCAATTCTCCTCTGAACAAGGAACATGACAACCCCAGACGATTGTTTCGGCCTCCTATGGGCCTCGTCAGTGAGGTGCAGCCACATTCCTCTAAGCACACTGGGCAAGGAGTCCACGTCTGGTTTCCCCCATCACCCATAGGGAGACTTCCCCAGGGTCATAATAATTTGCATACAAAGAGAGAAGCGCTCTACTAGGAACGAACAACAGCTCAGTGGCTTGTTCTATGGCGATTTACCACCCGGAAGCAGCCTCTTTTAGACCAGTGTGCTTTTCACAGAAGAAAACTTTCCTGAAGTATATCAGTCTGATCCCGCCAACTAAGGTCAGTCCAGCCCCGAAATACCAGGCAATTCTCCTCTGAACAAGGAACATGACAACCCCAGACGATCGTTTCGGCCTCCTATGGGCCTCGTCAGTGAGGTGCAGCCACATTCCTCTAAGCACACTGGGCAAGGAGTCCACGTCTGGTTATCTCAATCATGAAAGAAAATTTTGTGGTTCAAAGTCCCTTTAATTATCTAAAAGCAATTTTTATCTTGAAAACAGTGTGATCTGCAATGGGGTGTTCCTTGTGAGGCAATGCATATGTTACAATAACGTTTCCAAAATAGTTGTAGTTTAAATTAAGTATTGAAGTAAAAATACACAGTAAACAAATGTATTGTTTAATCGCATTAAAATTTATAACAAAATTGTTCTGCAAAAATCGTATGTGATGGAAAAATGTAAATTTAAATCATAATAAAATACACTGCACATTCAAACAATGCTGTGAAATTTGCATTTATAATATAAATTTCAAAGCCTATATTTCTCCTTAATGTTAAAGAGACAATCTAGTAAAAATTAAACATTTAATATTCAGAGAGCGCATGCAATTTTTAACAACTTCTTAGTTGAAAGCTAAACTTGGGAATCTCATATGCTAATGTCTAAGCCCTTGAAGGTCACCTCTTTTTCTTAATAAATTTGACAGTTTATCACAGCTAGAGGGCGTTAGTTTATGTGTGCCTTATAGATAACATTGTGCTCATACTCATAGAGTTACTTATGAGAGGGCACTGATTAGCTAAAATGCAAGTCTGTCAAAAGAACTGAAATAAGAGGGCAGTCTGCAGAGACTTAGATACAAGGTAATCACAGAGGTAAAAAGTATATTGATATAACCGTGTTGGTTATGCAAGACTGGGGAATAGGTAATAAAGGGATCATCTATCTTTTTAAACAATAACAATTCTGGAGTAGACTGTCTCTTTAAATTAGTTTCTTTGCTTCTGCTGGTGGGCTGAACAGGGGCGTTCCATGGGGTCAATTTATTAATATGCGAGTGGACATGATACAATGTATCATATCATGTCCGCTGCACATCAATAAATGCAGACTACATACGCTCTCGGCATCTATCATTGCACCAGCCGTTCTTGTGAACTGCTGGTGCAATATCGCCCCCTGCAGATTTGCTGCCAATCGGCCGCTAGCGGGGGTGTTAATCAACTCGATCGTATTCAATTGGGTTGATTTCTGTCCGCCGCCTCAGAGCAGGCAGACAGGTTATGGAGCCGCGGTCTGAAGGCTCGCCGGAAACACGTGGCATCAAGCTCCATGCGGAGCTTGATAAATTGACCCCCATTGGGTGTAATTTCTCCTCTAAATCTGGAGTATTCTATAAACATTTTCCTCCTGCAGATCTTTTTTCTCGCAAAATAAAAGGTGGTGAGATTGTGTCAAAATAAGCAAAACACTTATTACTCTTACAGAAACACATTCATGTGAAAACAGAGGCGCTTGTAAGATGCTATACTCTGAGAGCAAAGTCATCTGATTTGTATTGGCTGCTGGATTTCATTTTTTAAAGTACCACCCCTGCTCCCACATCTGCTCTCTTCCTAGCAAAGTTTCCCTTTAGAGTAAGCTGCATTCACTTTCTATGGGGGGCCTCTCACAACTGTCAGTTAATTGCCTGCAAGTGGTGGGATGGTTTTTCACATCAAAGTTTTGACCACTGGGCCGATAGTCACACACCAGGTCCAGAATTTAGCAGTCAATGATCATGTGGGTCATGTGTGGGAAATACAAACAGTCTCAGGTTAGGTAAACATTTAAAGGAACATAAAACACAAATTTGTTCTATCGTGATTCAGACAGAGCTTTCAATTTTAAACAACTTTCTAATTTACTTCTATTATTACATTTTCTTTATTCTCTTGCTATCTTTTGGTGGAAAAAAGTTCAGGAGTGTGCACGTATCTGGAGAACTAGCAGTTTCGCAAGAATGTTATCCATTTGCAAGAGCACTAGGATGGCAGCTCTATTTCCTTTAATGTAGTGCTCCAGACACATACTGTATCTAGGCATCTCTTCAACAAAGAATAGAATGGGAACAAAGAACATTTTAGAATAGAAGTAAATTGGAGACATTTTTAAAATTGTATGCTCTGGGTCCGATTACCAAGCTCTGAATCGATGTGCAGCAGGCATGATATGCTACATCGTATCATGTCCGCTCGCACTTTGATAAATATGCCCCTCTGTCTGAATCACACACAAAAAAAGAAAAAGAAAAGAATAATTAGGGTTTCATATCCTTTTAAAGACATCCAAAAAAAAATTGGGGAAGGCGAGGATATGTGTTTGCATGAGTTACACCGTGGCTACAAAGGTATATAAACCAACAGTATTTTTATTTTTGTGCACGTCACTTAAAAAAATAAATACATTTTACACAAAAGAAAGCTATAAAAAATACGTAATTTAAAATATAATTTCCAGCCGCACAACATTGTGCTTAAATGTAAATGCAAACATCTTTGCAAAAGCAGTACATTTTATAGACACTTTTTTGTCAAAAAGGTGCATACTCTGGGTTGGTCGTGCTGGCATGCGGCTATTTTGCATATGTAATTGTGCCACACCTCAAACTAATAAAAAAAAGATGCATGACGACATCAAATATGTCAATATGTTAATTGTTCTTCTTTTATATTCAGGTGTAATGCAATACACATAGCTTTGTATGAGGTACGTTTTATTGACATTTTCTCTTGTTAAGTGTATCCAGTCCACGGATCATCCATTACTTATGGGATATTCTCCTTCCCAACAGGAAGTTGCAAGAGGATCACCCACAGCAGAGCTGCTATATAGCTCCTCCCCTAACTGCCATATCCAGTCATTCTCTTGCAACCCTCAACAAAGATGGAGGTCGTAAGAGGAGAGTGGTGTTTTATACTTAGTTTATTTCTTCAATCAAAAGTTTGTTATTTTTAAATGGTACCGGAGTGTGCTGTTTATCTCAGGCAGTATTTAGAAGAAGAATCTGCCTGCATTTTCTATGATCTTAGCAGAAGTAACTAAGATCCATGGCTGTTCTCACATATTCTGAGGAGTGAGGTAACTTCAGAGAGGGAATGGCGTGCAGGTTTTCCTGCAATAAGGTATGTGCAGTTAATATTTTTCTAGGGATGGAATTTGCTAGAAAATGCTGCTTATACCGGATTAATGTAAGTAAATCCTTAAATGCAGTGATAGCTACTGGTATTAGGCTTATTAATAGAGAGGCATACTCTTATAAAAATGTAATATAAAATGTTTGCTGGCATGTTAATCGTTTTTATATATGTTTGGTGACAAAACTTATTGGGGCCTAGTTTTTTTCCACATGACTGGTTTGATTTCTGCCTAGAGACAGTTTCCTGAAGCTTTCCAAGGTTGCAATATGAGTGGGAAGGGCCTATTTTAGTGCTTTTCTGTGCAGATAAAAATACTGACAGAGACATTCAGCTTCCCTCTGCATGATACAGGACATCTCTGAAGGGCTCAAAAGGCTTCAAAGTCGTGTTTGAGGAGGGTAACAATCACAGTAGACTGTGGCAGTTGTGACTGTTTTTAAAAAACGTTTTTGTTATTTATTATTCTGTTTTTGTTATTAAGGGGTTAATCATCCATTTGCAAGTGGGTGCAATGCTCTGCTGACTTGTTACATACACTGTAAAAAATTTTTTAGTGTAACTGCCTTTTTTCACTGTTATTTCAAATTTTGTCAAAATTTGTTTCTCTTAAAGGCACAGTAAAGTTTTTTATATTGCTTGTTAACTTGCTTTAAAGTGTTTTCCAAGCTTGCTAGTCTCATTGCTAGTCTGTACAAACATGTCTGAAACAGAGAATACTTGTTCATTATGTTTAAAAGCCATGGTGGAGCCCCATAGGAGAATGTGTACTAAATGTATTGATTTCACCTTAAACAGTAAAGATCAGTCTTTATCTATAAAAGAATTGTCACCAGAGGGGTCTGTCGAGGGGGAAGTTATGCCGACTAACTCTCCCCACGTGTCGGACCCTTCGCCTCCCGCTCAAGGGATGCACGCTAATATGGCGCCAAGTACATCAGGGACGTCCATAGCGATTACTTTGCAGGACATGGCTGCAATCATGAATAATACCCTGTCAGAGGTATTATCCAGATTGCCTGAATTGAGAGGCAAGCGCGATAGCTCTGGGGTTAGACGAGATACAGAGCGCGTAGATGCTGTAAGAGCCATGTCTGATACTGCGTCACAATATGCAGAACCTGAGGACGGAGAGCTTCAGTCTGTGGGTGACGTCTCTGATTCGGGGAGACCTGATTCAGAGATTTCTAATTTTAAATTTAAGCTTGAGAACCTCCGTGTATTGCTTGGGGAGGTATTAGCTGCTCTGAATGACTGTGACACAATTGCAGTGCCAGAGAAATTGTGTAGGCTGGATAAATACTATGCAGTGCCGGTGAGTACTGATGTTTTTCCAATACCTAAAAGGCTTACAGAAATTATTAGTAAGGAGTGGGATAGGCCCGGTGTGCCCTTTTCCCCACCTCCTATATTTAGAAAAATGTTTCCAATAGATGCCACTACACGGGACATATGGCAGACTGTCCCTAAGGTGGAGGGAGTGGTTTCTACTTTAGCAAAGCGTACCACTATCCCGGTTGAGGACAGTTGTGCTTTTTCAGATCCAATGGATAAAAAATTAGAGGGTTACCTTAAGAAAATGTTTATTCAACAAGGTTTTATTTTACAGCCCCTTGCATGCATTACGCCTGTCACTGCTGCGGCGGCATTCTGGTTTGAGGCCCTGGAAGAGGCCATCCATACAGCTCCATTGACTGAAATTGTTGACAAGCTTAGAACTCTTAAGCTAGCTAACTCATTTGTTTCTGATGCCATTGTTCATTTGACTAAACTAATGGCTAAGAATTCCGGATTCGCCATCCAGGCGCGTAGGGCGCTATGGCTCAAATCCTGGTCAGCTGATGTGACTTCAAAGTCTAAATTACTCAACATTCCTTTCAAGGGGCAGACCTTTTTCGGGCCTGGTTTGAAAGAAATTATTGCTGACATTACTGGAGGTAAGGGTCATACCCTTCCTCAGGACAGGGCCAAATCAAAGGCCAAACAGTCTAATTTTCGTGCCTTTCGAAATTCCAAGGCAGGTGCAGCATCAACTTCCTCCGCTTCACGACAAGAGGGAACTTTTACTCAATCTAAGCAGGCCTGGAAACCTCACCAGTCCTGGAACAAAGGCAAGCAGGCCAGAAAGCCTGCTGCTGCCTCTAAGACAGCATGAAGGAACAGCCCCCTATCCGGCGACGGATCTAGTAGGGGGCAGACTTTTTCTCTTCGCCCAGGCGTGGGCAAGAGATGTTCAGGATCCCTGGGCGTTGGAGATCATATCTCAGGGATATCTTCTGGACTTCAAAGCTTCCCCTCCACAAGGGAGATTTCATCTTTCAAGGTTATCTGCAAATTATAGATAAAGAAAGAGGCATTCCTACGCTGTGTGCAAGACCTCCTAGTAATGGGAGTGATCCATCCAGTTCCGCGGACGGAACAAGGACAGGCTTTTTATTCAAATCTGTGGTTCCCAAAAAAGAGGGAACCTTCAGACCAATTTTGGATCTAAAGATCTTAAACAAATTCCTCAGAGTTCCATCTTTCAAAATGGAAACTATTCGGACCACCCTACCCATGATCCAATAGGGTCAGTACATGACCACAGTGGACTTAAAGGATGCCTACCTTCACATACCGATTCACAAAGATCATCATCGGTTCCTAAGGTTTGCCTTTCTAGACAGGCATTACCAATTTGTAGCTCTTCCCTTCGGGTTGGCTACAGCCCCGAGAATCTTTACGAAGGTTCTGGGCTCAGTTCTGGCGGTTCTAAGACCGCGAGGCATAGCGGTGGCTCCGTATCTAGACGACATCCTGATACAGGCGTCAAGCTTTCAAATTGCCAAGTCTCATACAGAGATAGTTCTGGCTTTTCTGAGATTGCACGGGTGGAAAGTGAACGAGGAAAAGAGTTCTCTATCCCCACTCACAAGAGTCTCCTTCTTAGGGACTCTTATAGATTCTGCAGAGATGAAAATTTACCTGACGGAGTCCAGGTTATCAAAGCTTCTAAATGCTTGCCGTATTCTTCATTCCATTCTGCGCCCTTCAGTGGCTCAGTGTATGGAGGTGATCGGCTTAATGGTAGCGGCAATGGACATAGTGCCATTTGCGCGCCTACATCTCAGACCGCTGCAATTATGCATGCTAAGTCAGTGGAATGGGGATTACACAGATTTGTCCCCTCTGCTAAATCTGGATCAAGAGACCAGAGATTCTCTTCTCTGGTGGTTGTCTTGGGTCCACCTGTCCGAGGGTATGACCTTTCGCAGGCCAGATTGGACAATTGTAACAACAGATGCCAGCCTTCTAGGCTGGGGTGCAGTCTGGAACTCCCTGAAGGCACAGGGATTGTGGACTCAGGAGGAGAAACTCCTTCCGATAAATATTCTGGAGTTAAGAGCAATATTCAATGCTCTTCTGGCTTGGCCTCAGTTAGCAACACTGAGGTTCATCAGATTTCAGTCGGACAATATCACGACTGTAGCTTACATCAACCATCAAGGGGGAACCAGGAGTTCCCTAGCGATGTTAGAAGTCTCAAAAATAATTCGCTGGGCAGAGACTCACTCTTGCCACCTGTCAGCAATCCATATCCCAGGCGTGGAGAACTGGGAGGCGGATTTTCTAAGTCGTCAGACTTTTCACCCGGGGGAGTGGGAACTCCATCCGGAGGTGTTTGCTCAGTTGATTCATCGTTGGGGCAAACCAGAGTTGGATCTCATGGCGTCTCGCCAGAACGCCAAGCTTCCTTGTTACGGATCCAGGTCCAGGGACCCAGAAGCGACGCTGATAGATGCTCTAGCAGCGCCTTGGTTCTTCAACCTGGCTTATGTGTTTCCACCGTTTCCTCTGCTCCCTCGACTGATTGCCAAAATCAAACAGGAGAGAGCATCGGTGATTCTAATAGCGCCTGCGTGGCCACGCAGGACCTGGTATGCAGACCTAGTGGACATGTCATCCTTTCCACCATGGACTCTGTCTCTAAGACAGGACCTTCTAATACAAGGTCCTTTCAATCATCCAAATCTAATTTCTCTGAGACTGACTGCATGGAGATTGAACGCTTGATTCTATCAAAGCGTGGCTTCTCCGAGTCAGTCATTGATACCTTAATACAGGCACGAAAGCCTGTTACCAGGAAAATCTATCACAAAATATGGCGTACATATCTTTACTGGTGTGAATCCAAGAATTACTTATGGAGTAAGGTTAGGATTCCTAGGATATTATCCTTTCTCCAAGAGGGTTTGGACAAAGGATTATCAGCTAGTTCCTTAAAGGGACAGATTTCTGCTCTGTCTATTCTTTTGCACAAGCGTCTGGCAGAAGTTCCAGACGTCCAGGCATTTTGTCAGGCTTTGGTTAGAATTAAGCCTGTGTTTAAACCTGTTGCTCCCCCATGGAGCTTACACTTGGTTCTTAAAGTTCTTCAAGGAGTTCTGTTTGAACCCCTTCATTCCATTGATATTAAGCTTTTATCTTGGAAAGTTCTGTTTTTGATAGCTATTTCCTCAGCTCGGAGAGTCTCTGAGCTATTTGCCTTACAATGTGATTCTCCTTATCTGATTTTTCATGCAGATAAGGTAGTTCTGCGTACCAAACCTGGGTTTTTACCTAAGGTGGTTTCTAACAAGAATATCAATCAAGAGATTGTTATTCCATCATTGTGTCCTAATCCTTCTTCAAAGAAGGAACATCTTTTACATAATCTGGACGTAGTCCGTGCCTTGAAGTTTTACTTACAAGCTACTAAAGATTCCCTGTTTGTCGTTTATTCTGGACAGAGGAGAGGTCAAAAAGCTTCGGCAACCTCTCTTTCCTTTTGGCTTCGGAGTATTATACACCTAGCCTATGAGACTGCTGGACAGCAGCCCCCTGAAAGGATTACAGCTCATTCTACTAGAGCTGTGGCTTCCACCTGGGCCTTTAAAAATGAGGCCTCTGTTGAACAGATTTGCAAGGCCACGACTTGGTCTTCGCTTCACACTTTTTCAAAATTTTACAAATTTGATACTTTTGCTTCTTCGGAGGCTGTTTTTGGGAGAAAGGTTCTTCAGGCAGTGGTTCCTTCCGCTTAATCCCTGCCTTGTCCCTCCCATCATCCGTGTACTTTAGCTTTGGTATTGGTATCCCATAAGTAATGGATGATCCGTGGACTGGATACACTTAACAAGAGAAAACATAATTTATGCTTACCTGATAAATTTATTTCTCTTGTAGTGTATCCAGTCCACGGCCCGCCCTGTCATTTTAAGGCAGGTCTAAAATTTAATTAAACTACAGTCACCACTGCACCCTATGGTTTCTCCTTTCTCTGTTTGTTTTGGTCGAATGACTGGATATGGCAGTTAGGGGAGGAGCTATATAGCAGCTCTGCTGTGGGTGATCCTCTTGCAACTTCCTGTTGGGAAGGAGAATATCCCATAAGTAATGGATGATCCGTGGACTGGATACACTACAAGTGAAATAAATTTATCAGGTAAGCATAAATTATGTTTTTATGTCGGGTTAGTGCATTTGAGAATATGCGATCGGATTTGCTCGTGAGTAGGGTGTTTTTCCACTTTTTTTCTCCATTAAGTCTGGCTTTTTCACAGTTTACTTTCAACTTGAGCGCAACCCAACATGCGCAAAAAGCTTACTTCTAGTGCAAATTACGCTTGAGCAGGAGATTTAATTAGTGTTCACTTGTAATCTGACCTTTTAATAGGAGGTGGTTTCAAAGAACAAAACCAGTCATATAGTCATTGATAACACATTACGGCGAAAACAATTTTACAGTAGACTGTCCATTTAATAGCTTAGCATATTTAGTTTTGCTGCAGGTTCTTGAAGAGCCACAACAACAAAAGGGATGGCTTCTTAACCCCTTAATGACCGAGGACGTGCAGGGTACGTCCTCAAAAAAAAGGCAGTTAACGCCTGAGGACGTACCCTGCACGTCCTCGGTGTGGAAAGCAGCTGGAAGCGATCCTGCTCGCTTCCAGCTGCTTTCCGGTTATTGCAGTGATGCCTCGATATCGAGGCATCCTGCAATAACCATTTTTAGCCATCCGGTGCAGAGAGAGCCACTCTGTGGCCCTCTCTGCACCGGACATTAACGGCTATGTTCGTTGGTGGGTGGGAGCCGGTGTGGGAGGTGGGTGGCGGCCATCGATGGCCTTTGTGATGCGGAGGGGGGCGGGATCGGGGGCGGGGATGACCGGGGGGACGCGCACGGACGCGCACACGTGCACGGGGAGGCCGGGCGGGCGCGTGCACGGGGAGGGAGCGGGTGGGAACCACTACGCTACAGAAAGTTTTTTCTTAGAAGTGGGGATCAAAGGGGTTTATATATTTATTTGTTGATCGGTTTGGCTGGTGAGGTATTGGACTGTGGGGGGGAAGCTACACTACAGAAACAAATAAAAAAAAATAATAAAAAAAACATTTTTATTTGCAAACTGGGTACTGGCAGACAGCTGCCAGTACCCAAGATGGCCCCAATAAGGCAGAGGGGGAGGGTTAGGGAGCTATTTTGGGGGGATCAGGGAGGTTGGGGGCTAAGGGGGGACCCTACATAGCAGCATATGTAAATATGCTAAAAAAAATAAATACATTTTTTTTAATACCTTTTATTTTAGTACTGGCAGACTTTCTGCCAGTACTTAAGATAGCGGGGACAATTGTGGGGTGGGGGAGGGAAGAGAGCTGTTTGGGAGGGACCAGGGGGTGGGATGTGTCAGGTGGGAGTCTGATCTCTACACTAAAGCTAAAATTAACCCTGCAAGCTCCCTACAAACTACCTAATTAACCCCTTCACTGCTGGCCATAATACACATGTGATGCGCAGCAGCATTTAGCGGCCTTATAATTACCAAAAAGCAACGCCAAAGCCATATATGTCTGCTATTTCTGAACAAAGGGGATCCCAGAGAAGCATTTAAAACCATTTGTGCCATAATTCCACAAGCTGTTTGTAAATAATTTTAGTGAGAAACCTAAAGTTTGAAAAAGTGAACAATTTTTTTTTATTTGATTGCTTTTGGCGGTGAAATGGTGGCATGAAATATACCAAAATGGGCCTAGATCAATACTTGGGGTTGTCTACTACACTACACTAGAGCTAAAATTAACCCTAGAAGCTCCCTACATGCTCCCTAATTAACCCATTCACTGCTGGGCATAATACACGTGTGGTGCGCAGTGGCATTTAGCAGCCTTCTAATTACCAAAAAGCAAAGCCAAAGCCATATATGTCTGCTATTTATGAACAAAGTGGATCCTAGAGAAGCATTTACAACCATTTATTCCATAATTTCATGAGTTGTTTGTAAATAATTTCAGTGAGAAACCTAAAGTTTGTGAAAAAAATTGTGAAAAAGTAAAAAAAAACTTTTATTTGATCGCATTCGGCGGTGAAATGGTGGCATGAAATATACCAAAATGGGCCTAGATCAATACTTTGGGATGTCTTCTAAAAAAAAATATATACATGTCAATGGATATTCAGAGATTCCTGAAAGATATTAGTGTCCCAATGTAACTAGCGCTAATTTTGAAAAAAAGTGGTTTGGAAATGGCAAAGTGCTACTTGTATTTATGGCCCTATAACTTGCAAAAAAAGCAAAGAACATGTAAACATTGGGTATTTCTAAACTCAGGACAAAATTTAGAAACTATTTAGCATGGGTGTTTTTTGGTGGTTGTAGATGTGTAACAGATTTTGGGGGTCAAAGTTAGAAAAAGTGTGTTTTTTTTCCATTTTTTCCTCATATTTTATAATATTTTTTATAGTAAATTATAAGATATGATGAAAATAATGGTATATTTTGAAAGTCCATTTAATGGCGAGAAAAACGGTATATAATATGTGTGGGTACAGTAAATGAGCAAGAGGAAAATTACAGCTAAACACAAACACCGCAAAAATGTAAAAATAGCCTTGGTCCCAAACTGACAGAAAATGGAAAAGTGCTGTGGTCATTAAGGGGTTAAAATCATCTAATAATTAAGATAGTGTTTTGTGAACATATATATAAAAACTTGCATCCCTTGTTTGCACATTACCCTAACTTACGATAGATAGGCATGAAATCATACCTTAAAGGGACAGTCTAGTCCAAACAAACTTTTATTATGCAGATAGGGCATGTAATTTTAGACAATTTTCCAATTTACTTCTATCACCAATTTTGTTTTGTTCTTTTGGTATTCTTAGTTGAAAGTTAAATTTAGGAGGTTCATATGCTAATTTCTAAGACCTTGAAGGCCTCCTCTTAGCTCAGGGCATTTTGACAGTTTTTCACCACTAGAGGGTGTTAGTTCATGTGTTTCATATAGATAACACTGTGCTCACGCACATGGAGTTCCTAGGAGCCAACACTGATTGGCTAAAATGCAAGTCTGTCAAAAGAACTTAAATAAGGGGCAGTTTGCAGAGGCTTAGATACAAGATAATCACAGAGGTAAAAGGTGTATTAATATAAATGTGTTGGTTATGCAACACTAGGGAATGGGTAATAAAGGGATTATCTATCTTTTAAAACAATAAATATTCTGGCATAGACTGTCCCTTTAACAGTAAACTAGTGGCTTGGGCGCCTTTAAATTAAATGTGTAGTAATGAATACCAGCCATGGGTTTCTGGTACATGCTATTAATAGTGGGTCTTATTACTTTTTACAGGATGTGTTAAAAGCTGTTTGTGCTTGTATAACAACTTTGGTGTAATTAATTCTGCACCGCTAGTTAGCTGTCACTTCATGATATTTCTTTACAACAGCCCAAAGCTAGTTTAAAGCCTTTAACATCAGACTCAGTCCAGAAGAAGTGTGTGGCAGAAAAAATTGTGTGCAGAAAAAAGGACATTTATAGTATTTATTTTTAAGATTGTAATGTGTAAAAAAATCATTATAGATAAAATGTTTTTAATGAATGAAATAATATTTTAAATGGGTACTAAACAGTATGAGGTTGTAACATAAAATGTTTAATTATATATAAACTTATATATATATATATATTCTATAAAGTAATGAGGGCCAGCATTTTGTAACTTAAGATTTCCCCTTATTTATCTTTTCTGCTGACAACAATTAGTGACAGATTAAAAAAAAAACCCACAGGTAATGTGGAATATAGGATTATCTATAAAGGTTTCCCCATACTGTTGTTTGCACAGAGATAAACACTTATATTTTCAAAATTTAAACAGCTAATAATAATTGTTAAAAAAAGACAGCTACATATAATTCTAAGGCTAATCATTGCTTTGAATATATCATTATATCTAGCATGTATTTACTTTTCAACATCCCTTTAAGGAAATTGTGTTGGTTATGCACAATATACAGGTTTCTCTGTACAACTTTATTCCAGGCCTAGATTACAAGTGTTGCGGCACGGCTATACCGCTGAAAAATTGGTGTTTGCGAGTTGAATATTCAGCTTACTCGTATTACAAGTCGCGGTGGTTCGGCTATACCGCTGGTTTTTTAGCCTATACCGTAACTCTCCATTCCGCATTCAAAAAATGGCTTTTGAGTGTGGAATTTTCAGGTCACACATATTACAGGTTGTGCGGTCCTGCTATTACGCTAGTGTTATAGCTTATACCGCCATAATCCATTTCACTATTAAAGGCCAGTAGTGATGGATTTTGCAAAACAAAAATGTTTCACAAAAATGTTACAAAGTACACTAACACCCATAAACTACATGTACCCCTAAACCACCATCCCCCGCATTGCAAATACTATAGTAAACCTATTAACCCCTAATCTGTCAATCCCCCACATCACCAACACTAAATAAACCTAATAAACCCCCCTAGTAAAGTCTTCATCCAGTCGGCGACATCTTCATTCAGCACGGGATCTTCTTAGTTCAACCCGGTGGCATATAGTTTTGTCCTAACACATAGCCTCCTTTTCATGTGATCTACGCCGCAAACTGAAGATTGAATGCAAGGTACCCCTTTTATATTGGCAAATCTTTGAACTTTTAATTTTTTATATATATATATATATATTTATATTTTAACATTTAAGTCTTTAGATTACAACTCTAGTTTAATTTATCATATATTCCTAATATAACTTTAAAGTATTTGCTGATTTCTTTTGTACTAATTTAACAGAGGAATTTAATTTCTATTCTGTGAGATTGTTTCCATTATGTAAATGTTATAGACTTTTAATGACTTTCTTAAACAGACAAAATCATTAACAGGAACATACAATCTGTATGAGGCCAAGCACCATTGCTTAAACTAGATGAAACCAGATTGTTTTATTCAAAAGAAAAAAATAAATGAATAACACCACATACCCTGGTTTCCATTTTGAAAAAGTTTTAAGTAATAGGGGTTTTGTGCATTAAAATTAGTGAATGTTCTGTTGAGTTATCAGTTATAAATAGTTTATTAGCCTGTAGGGACAGATATCTGACAGCAATGTGGCATTTGTTTAGTAAGCAAAGTCCATTAGATTTTTTTTAGCATTCTTGTGATTGCTGTCAAGACTGAGTTTTTCAGTACCCACATGAAGTAATAATACCATATTTAAAGATTACCACAATGACATAGTTATTTTCTAGATGTTGCTTAAATCTACAAGAAACATTAGGGCTGATCAAAATCCTTTAGAAAAATGTATCCAATGGTTTAGCTACAAAAATCTCCATAGACTTTATTGGTGATTTTCTGTTGAAAACCATTAAATAAGGCATTGTAATCAATTCCCTAATCAGAAGCAAAAAATCATAAACACTACAAAATCCAATAGCATTTAATATGAATTTTGTTGTATTTTAACTTAGGACAGAGGTTTTTAAACCTGTCCTCAGGCCCCCATAACAGGCAGATTTTCAGGATATCTGAACTAAAGTGCATGTGAAACAATCAGCTAATTATTAACCTGCTCTCACCCAAGGTAATCCTGAGAAACTGACCTGTTAGAGAGGTCTGAGGACAGGTTTGAAAACCCCTGACTTAGGATGAATCATTTTGCACCATAAAATTTATGTTGCAAATCCAGAATGAATCTTCTTATTTTTTCTATTTTATCCTTTATAAAGATGCTTACTATCGCCTAGATTACGAGTCTTGCGTTAGCCTTAAAAAGCAGCGTTGAGAGCTGAGAGGTCCCAACGCTGCTTTTTAGCACCCACTGGTATTACGAGTCTGGCAGGTACAGGTGTAGCGCTCACTTTTTTCCGTGATTTTAACATACAGCAAATTCCCTTACATCAATTATCCTATCTTTTCAATGGGATTTTCCTAACGCCGGTATTACGATTGCTTGAAAAAGTGAGCGGTACACCCTCTCCTGTTAAGACTGATACTGCATTTAAAAGTCAGTAGTTAAGAGTTTTATGGGCTAATGCCATAACATAAAGCTCTTAACTAAAGTGCTAAAAAGTACACTAACAGCCATTAACTACCTATTAACCCCTAAACTGAGCCCCCCCCCCCACATCGCAAACACTTAACTAAAGTTTTTAACCCCTAATCTGCCGACCGGACATCGCCGCCATTTAAATAAATGTATTAACCCCTAAACCGCCGCACTCCCACCTCACAAACACAAGTTAAATATTATTAACCCCTAATCTGCCGTCCCTAACATCGCTGACACCTACCTATATTTATTAAACCCTAATCTGCCGCCCCCAACTTCGCCGCCACTATACTAAATTTATTAACCCCTAAACCTAAGTCTAACCCTAACACCCCCTAACTATAATATAATTTAAATAAAACAAAATAAAATGACTACAATTAAATAAATTAATCCTATTTAAAACTAAATACTTACCTATAAAATAAACCCTAAGCTAGCTACAATATAACTAATAGTTACATTGTATCTATCTCAGGGTTTATTTTTATTTTACAGGAAACTTTGTATTTATTTTAACTAGGTACAATAGTTATTAAATAAATATTAACTATTTAATAACTACCTAGCTAAAATAAGTACAAATTTACCTGTAAATAAACCCTAACCTAAGTTACAATTTCACCTAACACTACACTATAATTAAATTAATTCCCTAAACTAACTACAATTAAATGCAATTAAATTAAATAAACTAAATAAGAAAAAACCCTCTAAATTACAGAAAATAAAAACCAAAATACAAATTTTAAACTAATTACACCTAATCTAATCCCCCTAATAAAATAAAAAGCCCCCCCAAAAAAATTAAATTCCCTAACCTATACTAAATTACAAATAGCCCTTAAAAGGGCCTTTTGCGGGGCATTGCCCCAAAGTAATCAGCTCTTTTACCTGAAAAAAAAATACAATACACCCCCAGCATTAAAACCCATCACCCACACACCCAACCCTACTCTAAAACCCACCCAACCCCCTTTAATAAAACCTAACACTAACCCCTTGAAGATCACTCTACCTTGAAACGTCTTCACCCAGCTGGGCCGAAGTCCTCCAAGAAGCCAGGCACAAGTGATCCTCCAGATGGCAAGATTTCTTCATCCGATCCGGCAGAAGAGGTCCTCCAGAGGGGCAGAAGTCTTCATCCAGGCGGTATCTTCTATCTTCATCCTTCCGGCGCGGAGCGGGTCCATCTTCAATCCAGCCGACACGGAGCATAGTCTTTCAATGAAGTCCACCAGACGAATGAAGGTTCCTTTAAATGACGTCATCCAAGATGGCATCCCTTGAATTCCGATTGGCTGATAGGATTCTATCAGCCAATCGGAATTAAGGTAGGAAAAATCATTAACAGGAACATACAATCTGTATGAGGCCAAGCACCATTGCTTAAACTAGATGAAACCAGATTGTTTTATTCAAAAGAAAAAAATGTGGCCTAGATTTAGAGTTCGGCGGTAAAAGGGCTGTTAACGCTCCGCGGGCTTTTTTCTGGCCGCTCCATAAATTTAACTCTGGTATCGAGAGTTAAAACAAATGCTGCATTAGGCTCCAAAAAAGGAGCGTAGGGCATTTTTACCGCAAATGCAACTCTCGATACCAGAGTTGCTTACGGACGCGGCCGGCATCAAAAACGTGCTCGTGCACGATTCCCCCATAGGAAACAATGGGACTGTTTGAGCTGAAAAAAAACCTAACACCTGCAAAAAAGCAGCGTTCAGCTCCTAACGCAGCCCCATTGTTTACTATGGGAAAACACTTCCTACGTCTGCACCTAACACTCTAACATGTACCCCGAGTCTAAGCACCCCTAACCTTACACTTATTAACCCCTAATCTGCCACTCCCGCTATCGCTGACCCCTGCATATTATTATTAACCCCTAATCTTCCGCTCCGTAAACCGCCGCAACCTACGTTATCCCTATGTACCCCTAATCTGCTGCCCTAACATCGCCGACCCCTATGTTATATTTATTAACCCCTAATCTGCCCCCCACAACGTCGCCGACACCTACCTACACTTATTAACCCCTAATCTGCCGAGCGGACCTGAGCGCTACTATAATAAAGTTATTAACCCCGAATCCGCCTCACTAACCCTATCATAAATAGTATTAACCCCTAATCTGCCCTCCCTAACATCGCCGACACCTACCTTCAATTATTAACCCCTAATCTTCCGATCGGAGCTCACCGCTATTCTAATAAATGGATTAACCCCTAAAGCTAAGTCTAACCCTAACACTAACACCCCCCTAACTTAAATATAATTTACATCTAACGAAATAAATTAACTCTTATTAAATAAATTATTCCTATTTAAAGCTAAATACTTACCTGTAAAATAAATCCTAATATAGCTACAATATAAATTATAATTATATTATAGCTATTTTAGGATTAATATTTATTTTACAGGCAACTTGGTATTTATTTTAACTAGGTACAATAGCTATTAAATAGTTAAGAACTATTTAATAGTTACCTAGTTAAAATAATAACAAATTTACCTGTAAAATAAATCCTAACCTAAGATATAATTAAACCTAACACTACCCTATCAATAAAATAATTAAATAAACTACCTACAATTACCTACAATTAACCTAACACTACACTATCAATAAATTAAATAAACACAATTGCTACAAATAAATACAATTAAATAAACTAGCTAAAGTACAAAAAATAAAAAAGAACTAAGTTACAGAAAATAAAAAAATATTTACAAACATAAGAAAAATATTACAACAATTTTAAACTAATTACACCTACTCTAAGCCCCCTAATAAAATAACAAAGCCCCCCAAAATAATAAATTCCCTACCCTATTCTAAATTAAAAAAGTTACAAGCTCTTTTACCTTACCAGCCCTGAACAGGGCCCTTTGCGGGGCATGCCCCAAGAAGTTCAGCTCTTTTGCCTGTAAAAAAAAACATACAATACCCCCCCCCCAACATTACAACCCACCACCCACATACCCCTAATCTAACCCAAACCCCCCTTAAATAAACCTAACACTAATCCCCTGAAGATCTTCCTACCTTGTCTTCACCATCCAGGTATCACCGATCCGTCCTGGCTCCAAGATCTTCATCCAACCCAAGCGGGGGTTGGCGATCCATAATCCGGTGCTGAAGAGGTCCAGAAGAGGCTCCAAAGTCTTCATCCTATCCGGCAAGAAGAGGACATCCGGACCGGCAAACATCTTCTCCAAGCCGCATCTTCTATCTTCTTCCATCCGGTGCGGAGCGGGTCCATCTTGAAGCAGGCGACGCGGATCCATCCTCTTCTTCCGATGTTCCGATCAGCCAATAGAATGCGAGCTCAATCTGATTGGCTGATTGGATCAGCCAATCGGATTGAACTTGATTCTGATTGGCTGATTCCATCAGCCAATCAGAAAATTCCTACCTTAATTCCGATTGGCTGATAGAATCCTATCAGCCAATCGGAATTCGAGGGACGCCATCTTGGATGACGTCCCTTAAAGGAACCGTCATTAGTCGGGAGACATCGGAAGAAGAGGATGGATCCGCGTCGCCTGCTTCAAGATGGACCCGCTCCGCACCGGATGGAAGAAGATAGAAGATGCGGCTTGGAGAAGATGTTTGCCGGTCCGGATGTCCTCTTCTTACCGGATAGGATGAAGACTTTGGAGCCTCTTCTGGACCTCTTCAGCACCGGATTATGGATCGCCAACCCCCGCTTGGGTTGGATGAAGATCTTGGAGGCAGGACGGATCGGTGATACCTGGATGGTGAAGACAAGGTAGGAAGATCTTCAGGGGATTAGTGTTAGGTTTATTTAAGGGGGGTTTGGGTTAGATTAGGGGTATGTGGGTGGTGGGTTGTAATGTTGGGGGGGGGTATTGTATGTTTTTTTTTACAGGCAAAAGAGCTGAACTTCTTGGGGCATGCCCCGCAAAGGGCCCTGTTCAGGGCTGGTAAGGTAAAAGAGCTTGTAACTTTTTTAATTTAGAATAGGGTAGGGAATTTATTATTTTGGGGGGCTTTGTTATTTTATTAGGGGGCTTAGAGTAGGTGTAATTAGTTTAAAATTGTTGTAATATTTTTCTTATGTTTGTAAATATTTTTTTATTTTCTGTAACTTAGTTCTTTTTTATTTTTTGTACTTTAGCTAGTTTATTTAATTGTATTTATTTGTAGCAATTGTGTTTATTTAATTTATTGATAGTGTAGTGTTAGGTTAATTGTAGGTAATTGTAGGTAGTTTATTTAATTATTTTATTGATAGGGTAGTGTTAGGTTTAATTATATCTTAGGTTAGGATTTATTTTACAGGTAAATTTGTTATTATTTTAACTAGGTAACTATTAAATAGTTATTAACTATTTAATAGCTATTGTACCTAGTTAAAATAAATACCAAGTTGCCTGTAAAATAAATATTAATCCTAAAATAGCTATAATATAATTATAATTTATATTGTAGCTATATTAGGATTTATTTTACAGGTAAGTATTTAGCTTTAAATAGGAATAATTTATTTAATAAGAGTTAATTTATTTCGTTAGATTAAAATTATATTTAAGTTAGGGGGGTGTTAGTGTTAGGGTTAGACTTAGCTTTAGGGGTTAATACATTTATTAGAATAGCGGTGAGCTCCGATCGGAAGATTAGGGGTTAATAATTGAAGTTAGGTGTCGGCGATGTTAGGGAGGGCAGATTAGGGGGTTAATACTATTTATGATAGGGTTAGTGAGGCGGATTAGGGGCTAATAACTTTATTATAGTAGCGCTCAGGTCCGCTCGGCAGATTAGGAGTTAATAAGTGTAGGTAGGTGTCGGCGACGTTGAGGGGGGCAGATTAGGGGTTAATAAATATAATATAGGGGTCGGCGGTGTTAGGGGCAGCAGATTAGGGGTACATAGGGATAACGTAGGTGGCGGCGCTTTGCGGTCGGAAGATTAGGGGTTAATTATTGTAAGTAGCTGGCGGCGATGTTGTGGGGGGCAGATTAGGGGTTAATAAATGTAATATAGGGGTCGGCGGGGTTAGGGGCAGCAGATTAGGGGTACATAAGTATAACGTAGGTGGCGGTCGGCAGATTAGGGGTTAAAATTTTTAATCGAGTGGCGGCGATGTGGGGGGAGCTCGGTTTAGGGGTACATAGGTAGTTTATGGGTGTTAGTGTACTTTAGGGTACAGTAGTTAAGAGCTTTATAAACCGGCGTTAGCCAGAAAGCTCTTAACTCCTGCTATTTTCAGGCGGCTGGAATCTTGTCGTTAGAGCTCTAACGCTCACTGCAGAAACGACTCTAAATACCGGCGTTAGAAAGATCCCATTGAAAAGATAGGCTACGCAAATGGCGTAGGGGGATCTGCGGTATGGAAAAGTCGCGGCTGCAAAGTGAGCGTTAGACCCTTTAATCACTGACTCCAAATACCAGCGGGCGGCCAAAACCAGCGTTAGGAGCCTCTAACGCTGGTTTTGACGGCTACCGCCGAACTCTAAATCTAGGCCTAAATGAATAACACCACATACCCTGGTTTCCATTTTGAAAAAGTTTTAAGTAATAGGGGTTTTGTGCATTAAAATTAGTGAATGTTCTGTTGAGTTACCAGTTATAAATAGTTTATTAGCCTGTAGGGACAGATATCTGACAGCAATGTGGCATTTGTTTAGTAAGCAAAGTCCATTAGATTTTTTTTTAGCATTCTTGTGATTGCTGTCAAGACTGAGTTTTTCAGTACCCACATGAAGTAATAATACCATATTTAAAGATTACCACAATGACATAGTTATTTTCTAGATGTTGCTTAAATCTACAAGAAACATTAGGGCTGATCAAAATCCTTTAGAAAAATGTATCCAATGGTTTAGCTACAAAAATCTCCATAGATTTTATTGGTGATTTTCTGTTGAAAACCATTAAATAAGGCATTGTAATCAATTCCCTAATCAGAAGCAAAAAATCATAAACACTACAAAATCCAATAGCATTTAATATGAATTTTGTTGTATTTTAGCTTAGGACAGAGGTTTTTAAACCTGTCCTCAGGCCCCCATAACAGGCAGATTTTCAGGATATCTGAACTAAAGTGCATGTGAAATAATCAGCTGATTATTAACCTGCTCTCACCCAAGGTAATCCTGAGAAACTGACCTGTTAGAGAGGTCTGAGGACAGGTTTGAAAACTCCTGACTTAGGATGAATCATTTTGCACCATAAAATTTATGTTGCAAATCCAGAATGAATCTTCTTATTTTTTCTATTTTATCCTTTATAAAGATGCTTACTATCGCCTAGATTACGAGTCTTGCGTTAGCCTTAAAAAGCAGCGTTGAGAGCTGAGAGGTCCCAACGCTGCTTTTTAGCACCCACTGGTATTATGAGTCTGGCAGGTACAGGTGTAGCGCTCACTTTTTTCCGTGATTTTAACATACAGCAAATTCCCTTACATCAATTATCCTATCTTTTCAATGGGATTTTCCTAACGCCGGTATTACGATTGCTTGAAAAAGTGAGTGGTACACCCTCTCCTGTTAAGACTGATACTGCATTTAAAAGTCAGTAGTTAAGAGTTTTATGGGCTAATGCCATAACATAAAGCTCTTAACTAAAGTGCTAAAAAGTACACTAACAGCCATTAACTACCTATTAACCCCTAAACTGAGCCCCCCACATCGCAAACACTTAACTAAAGTTTTTAACCCCTAATCTGCCGACCGGACATCGCCGCCATTTAAATAAATGTATTAACCCCTAAACCGCCGCACTCCCACCTCACAAACACAAGTTAAATATTATTAACCCCTAATCTGCCGTCCCTAACATCGCTGACACCTACCTATATTTATTAAACCCTAATCTGCCGCCCCCAACTTCGCCGCCAATATACTAAATTTATTAACCCCTAAACCTAAGTCTAACCCTAACACCCCCTAACTATAATATAATTTAAATAAAACAAAATAAAATGACTACAATTAAATAAATTAATCCTATTTAAAACTAAATACTTACCTATAAAATAAACCCTAAGCTAGCTACAATATAACTAATAGTTACATTGTATCTATCTCAGGGTTTATTTTTATTTTACAGGAAACTTTGTATTTATTTTAACTAGGTACAATAGTTATTAAATAAATATTAACTATTTAATAACTACCTAGCTAAAATAAGTACAAATTTACCTGTAAATAAACCCTAACCTAAGTTACAATTTCACCTAACACTGCACTATAATTAAATTAATTCCCTAAACTAACTACAATTAAATGCAATTAAATTAAATAAACTAAATTACGAAAAAAACCTCTAAATTACAGAAAATAAAAACCAAAATACAAATTTTAAACTAATTACACCTAATCTAATCCCCCTAATAAAATAAAAAGCCTCCCCCCAAAAAAATTAAATTCCCTAACCTATACTAAATTACAAATAGCCCTTAAAAGGGCCTTTTGCGGGGCATTGCCCCAAAGTAATCAGCTCTTTTACCTGAAAAAAAAATACAATACACCCCCAGCATTAAAACCCATCACCCACACACCCAACCCTACTCTAATACCCACTCAAACCCCCCTTAATAAAACCTAACACTAACCCCTTGAAGATCACTCTACCTTGAAACGTCTTCACCCAGCCGGGCCGAAGTCCTCCAAGAAGCCAGGCACAAGTGATCCTCCAGATGGCAAGATTTCTTCATCCGATCCGGCAGAAGAGGTCCTCCAGAGGGGCAGAAGTCTTCATCCAGGCGGTATCTTCTATCTTCATCCTTCCGGCGCGGAGCGGGTCCATCTTCAATCCAGCCGACACGGAGCATCCTCTTTCAATGAAGTCCACCAGACGAATGAAGGTTCCTTTAAATGACATCATCCAAGATGGCATCCCTTGAATTCCGATTGGCTGATAGGATTCTATCAGCCAATCGGAATTAAGGTAGGAAAAATCCTATTGGCTGATGTAATCAGCCAATAGAATGCAAGCTCAATGCTATTGGCTGATTGGATCAGCCAATAGGATTGACCTTCAATTATATTGGCTGATTGCATCAGCCAATAGGATTTTTCCTACCTTAATTCCGATTGGTTGATAGAATCCTATCAGCCAATTGGAATTCAAGGGACACCATCTTGGATGACGTCATTTAAAGGAAACTTCATTCGTCTGGTGGACTTCGTTAGAAGAGGATGCTCCGCTTCGGCTGGATTGAAGATGGACCCGCTCCGCTCCGGAAGGATGAAGATAGAGGATGAAGATAGAAGATGCCGCCTGGATGAAAACTTCTGCCCCTCTGGAGGACCTCTTCTGCCCGGATCGGATGAAGACTTCTGGCCGTCTGGAGGATCACTTTTGCCCGGCTTCTTGGAGGACTTCGGCCCGGCTGGGTGAAGACGTCTCAAGGTAGGGTGATCTTCAAGGGGTTAGTGTTAGGTTTTATTAATGGGGGATTGGGTGGGTTTTAGAGTAGGTTTGGGTGTGTGGGTGGTGGGTTTTAATGTTGGGGGGTATTGTATTTTTTTTTTACAGGTAAAAGAGCTGATTACTTTGGGGCAATGCCCCGCAAAAAGCCCTTTTAAGGGCTATTTGTAATTTAGTATAGGGTAGGGAATTTTATTTTTTTGGGGGGCTTTTTCATTTTATTAGGGGGATTAGATTAGGTGTAATTAGTTTAAAAAATTTGTAATTATTTTTTTATTTTCTGTAATTTAGTGTTTATTGTTTTTTGTACTTTAATTTATTTAATTTAATTGTATTTAATTGTATTTAGTTTAGGTAATTAATGTAATTGTAATGTAGTGTTAGGTGTAATTGTAACTTAGGTTAGGGTCTATTTTAAAGGTAAATTTGTATTTATTTTAGCTAGGTAGTTATTAAATAGTTAATAACTATTTAATAACTATTGTACCTAGTTAAAATAAATACAAAGTTGCCTGTAAAATAAAAATAAACCCTAAGCTAGCTACAATGTAACTATTAGTTATATTGTAGCTAGCTTAGGGTTTGTTTTATAGGTAAGTATTTAGTTTTAAATAGAAATATTGTATTTAATGATAGGAATATTCATTTAGATTTATTTAAATGATATTTAAGTTAGGGGTTGTTAGGGTTAGACTTACGTTTAGGGGTTAATAACTTTATTATAGTGGCGGTGACGTTGGAGGTGGCAGATTAGGGGTTAATAATTGTAGTTAGGTTGCTGCGACGTTGGGGGCAGCAGATTAGAGGTTATTTAGACTCGGGATTCATGCTAGGGTGTTAGGTGTAGACGTAAAATGTATTTCACCATAGGAAACAATGGGGCTGCGTTAAGAGCTGAACGCTGCTTTTTTGCAGGTGTTACGTTTTTTTTTTTCAGCCGTCTCAGCCCCATTATTTCCTATGGGGAAATCGTGCATGAGCACGTTTAGCCAGCTCACCGCTACCGTAAGCAGCGCTGGTAATGAGGTGAGATGTGGAGCTAAATTTTGCTCAACGCTCACTTTTCTGAGGCTAACACCGGCTTGCAGAAAGCTCGTAATACCAGCGCTGTCTTAAGTGAGCGGTGAGAAAAAAAGGAGCGTTAGCACCGCACAGCATTACCGACAAAAACTCGTAATCTAGCCGTATGTTTCTATATAGGGGATTTGGGCTTGACCAAATGGGTCAATCCCAGGTCCATGTCAATGTGTCTTCCCTCCTGGGTCACTAGTTATAGCCAAACAATGCATGATTTTAATCAAACAAACTGGAAACATCTTTATAAGTATTATAATAATTTAATTAGGTCAAAGAAAAGTAGAACGTGAAACACCCCTTAAGCTTTAAAACAAAAATGTTTCCTAGTGCAAGAGCACCTATTAAAATAAATAAACAAATAAATAAATAAATACATTTTAAAATGGCTTCTTTCAGAAGCAAGAAAAAAAATGTAATGTCCATTTAACGTGTTTATAGCTGGAGTAAAGAAAAGCTGAGTAGCAACAGTTTGGCTACAGTGGGCAGTTAAAAGGCACATAATTTGTGCTGCTCCTATAGAGAGTAATAATTGTTGCTATTAATTAGTTACTGTTACTATATGGTTCTCAATAACAACTGTCTCAAGAATTTTGATTGTATTAAATGGACACTGAACCCAAATTTCTTCTTTCATGATTCAGATAGAGCATGCAATTTTAAGCAACTTTCTAATTTACTCCTATTATCAGTTTTTCTTAATTCTCTTGCAATCTATAATTGAAAAGCAAGAATGTAAGTTTAGAAGCGTATCTGAATCGTGAAATAAAAAATTTGAGTTTAGTGTTCCTTTAAAGTCTCCAGGAGCATGCACTTTTTCTCTAGAGCCTGGTTTCTCAACAGTTGGGCCGTGCCAGCCCTGTTGGTGGGCTGCAACCTGTCATAACCCCACCGAGCACTCTGCCCCCACTGTGCACCAGGGGCAGACTGAGACCAATCAGGGCTCCACTGGGCCGTCTTTAATATTGATTGGACCCCCCCCCCCCATGCAATTTCGCTCTCCACCCCAACATCCCAAAAAACAACTAAATCAATTTTTTTTTTATTATTAGCCCAGCGGTGGATCATCCACTGCTGGCCTAATCATTTTAAAAAAAAAAAAAAAAAATTGCAATATGTGAAACTGGACCTAAGCAGTACTAATAAGTAAATAAATATATAAATTCCTCCACTGTGGATTCATTTAATATTCTTTTGAATGTGATTCTGGTGTTAGGTTAGCTGGTTAAAGAGATTTAGGGCAGCCAACAGGAGCAAAGCAAGGTAAAGGAGGAAGCATGGAGGGGCAGACAAATATAAGTTTACTGACTGGAACAGCAGAACTACTATGGGAAGCTGTAAAATCTGAGACAGAGAGAAAATAAAAACTATAAAAATAAACCTTACATTAATGTGTGAAGTATCAGCATGACGCTATACATCAGCCACACCAGCACATGTCGCTTCTTTGCTAGGAACAAGTTCCCTCTCACCCTGAACTAGACAATGCTGCATGGGGAGGGGCGTGTGTGCACTCACTTATTCTTCCCACTGACACCTTTCTACAAAGCACTATTCCCCTAACAGACTTCAGTTAGTTGATCTTAGGGCCACAGCAAAAAGAGCAGGGCTAAGGGAACCAGTAGACTGGATGCTGTCTGTCCAAGGCTGCATGGATACAGTGTGAGATGAGTAACACAGCCTCAAGACTGAAGAGAGCAGTGTATGCAGCTGCAGAGATGCTCAAATCCTCATGTGCCTGCCGCTCCAGCTTTCTGCTGCATGCGCCTACAGTCAGCCCTACCCAGAAACAATCCCCACCACCAGAGCAGTTACCTGGTAACAGTGGTAACCCCAGTAGGACCTTTTATGATGCAGTGGGAAATGGCTGGATGCCGAGTTAGGGCTTTGCATTCAGTGCTGCACAGTGCACATCTAAAACAGCACATGGCACTAGCTTGGCATGTCACATGACACCGGCACGGTCTGGCACAGTTTTTTTTAAAAATATAAGCAGAGTACTTTTGACTGTGACAGTATTAGGACTGAATGTGTGTGTTCCCCATGTCACATCAGCAGTCTGGTATGAACCATAAAAAAAAAAAAAAAAAAAAAAAATTTTTTTTTTTTTTAGGACTCTTGGGCCCTTCAACAGAGACTGGGCCCAGGGCAGCTGCCCATTTTGCCCTGTGTTAAAGACGGTCCTGCTCCAGGCAAAAAATAGGGAAGGGCCCCAACTGTCTCACGCTGACCAAATGTATGCAAATTAACATGGTAGCCTCCCTGCCCTGCCCTCACCAGGCCCTCCAACCTCCAGAGCCAGGATCCCAATGTCAAGGGCCAGAGACAGGGCCCCCAACCTCCAGGGCCAGACCCCACACTCCATGGCCCTTACAGCAACCCCACACTTAACTGCTTAGTTACTGATAGGGCAAGTGAAAACCCCAGCTTAAGAAACACAAAAGGAGCCATGGGGAGGCTATTTGTGGGCTCCCTACTTACTGGTCCCTTGGTCCAGGTCCTATTTGCCAGGCTTATCAGTCTGCCCCTGCTGTGCACTATATATATAAAACTACTGGGCCCTGCACATGTCCATCTTAAATTTACCGGGCCTTGAGGTCACTTTGGTTGAGAACCACTGACTGCTCTAGAGTGTTAAAGAAACTTGCACATGAGCCTACCTAGTTTTTAATTTGAAACAGAGCTTAGAATCCGGGACTTTGGGAGGGCTTTTATTTAATATATGATTTTTTTCAGAGCAATTTTGTTATGATTTTTGTTATTGCAATTAAACAATACAATGTTTAGTCCATATGTTTATTTCAATATTTAATTGATTTGTTTTATACATTTTTCGCCTTCACATACTTAAAAGCAGAGAACACTACTTTGTGAGACTCAGTTTTTTTTATTAAGGTAGAATTAAGACAAAGGCGCTGAATTATCAAACTCCAAATGGAGCTTGATGCCGCTGTTTCTGCGCAAGCCTTCAGGCTCGCCAGAAACAGCAGTTATGAAGCAGTGGTCAAAAGACCACTGCTCCATAACTGGTCCGCTGCCTCTGGGGCTGCGGTCTGCAATCTGCCCGATCCTATATGATCGGACTGACTGACACCCACTGGCTGTGAATCTGCAGGGGGCAGCATTGCACAAGCAGTTCTGGTGAACTGCTTGTGCAATGTTAAAGGGACAGTCTAAGCCAAAATAAACTTTCATGATTTAGATAGAGCATGTCATTTTAAACAATTTTCCAATTTACTTTTATCACCATTTTTCTTTGTTCTCTTGGTATTCTTAGTTGAAAGCTTAACCTAGGAGGTTCATATGCTAATTTCTTAGACCTTGAAGGCCACCTCTTTTCAGAATGCATTTTAACGGTTTTTCACCACTAGAGGGTGTTAGTTCATGTGCTTCATATAGATAACACTGTGCTCGTGCATGTGAAGTTATCTGGGAGCAGGCACTGATTGGCTAAACTGCAAGTCTGTCAAAAGAACTGAAATAAAGGGGCAGTTTGCAGAGGCTTAGATACAAGATAATCACAGAGGTTAAAAGTATATTAATATAACTGTGTTGTTTATGCAAAACTAGAGAATCGGTAATAAAGGGATTATCTATCTTTTAAAACAATAAAAATTCTGGTGTAGATTGTCCCTTTAAATGCTGACAGAGTATGCTGTTGGCAATCAGCAATGTCTGTCGGACATCATACGCTACAGCATATCATGTCGGACAGAGATTGATAAATCGGCCCTAAAGGCTTCATTGTATTGATGAGATTTCTTAGAAAATCTCCCAAGTCCAGAAAGCTTTAGACCATCAGACCCATAGTCCCAAAAGCATATATGTGTGTGTATATATATATATATATATATAACTAGTCCTAAAGCCCGTTCACACGGGCCGTGTGGTTTATTTTTATTTTTATATTCTCTCTCTCTCTGTGCCCTAACTCTCTCTCTCCCCTCTTTCTCCCCCCTGTCTCTCTCACTCTATCCCCCCTGTCTCTCTCACTCTATCCCCCCTGTCTCTCTCACTCTCACTCCCCTGTCTCACTCTCACTCTCACTCCCCTGTCTCTCTCTCACTCCCCTGCCTCTCTCTCCTCCCCCCTGTCTCTCTCTCTCCCCTGTCTGTCTCTCTCTCTCCCCTCTCTCTCTCTCCCCCCCTGTCTCTCTCTCTCCCCCCCTGTCTCTCTCTCTCCCCCCTGTCTCTCTCACCCTCTCCACTGTCTCCCTCTCCCCTGTCTCTCTCACCCTCTCCCCTGTCTCCCTCTCCCCTGTCTCTCTCACCCTCTCCCCTGTCTCCCTCTCCCCTGTCTCTCTCTCCCCTGTCTCCCTCTCCCCTCTCTCCCTCTCCCCTCTCCCCTCTCTCCCTCTCCCCTGTCTCCCTCTCCCCTGTCTCCCTCTCCCCTCTCTCCCTCTCCCCTCTCTCCCTCTCCCCTCTCTCCCTCTCCCCTCTCTCCCTCTCCCCTCTCTCCCTCTCCCCTCTCTCCCTCTCCCCTGTCTCCCTGTCTCCCTCTCCCCTGTCTCCCTCTCCCCTGTCTCCCTCTCCCCTGTCTCCCTCTCCCCTGTCTCCCTCTCCCCTGTCTCCCTCTCCCCTGCCTGTCTCCCTCTCCCCTGCCTGTCTCCCTCTCCCCTGTCTCCCTCTCCCCTGTCTCTCTCTCCCTCTCCCCTGTCTCCCTCTCCCCTGTCTCTCTCTCCCCTGTCTCTCTCTCCCTCTCCCCTGTCTCCCTCTCCCCTGTCTCTCTCTCCCTCTCCCCTGTCTCCCTCTCCCCTGTCTCCCTCTCCCCTGTCTCCCTCTCCCCTGTCTCCCTCTCCCCTGTCTCCCTCTCCCCTCTCACCCTCTCCCCTGTCTCCCTCTCCCCTGTCTCCCTCTCCCCTGTCTCCCTCTCCCCTGTCTCCCTCTCTCCCTCTCCCCTGTCTCCCTCTCCCCTGTCTCCCTCTCCCCTGTCTCCCTCTCCCCTGTCTCCCTCTCCCCTGTCTCCCTCTCCCCCTCTCCCCTCTCTCCCTCTCCCCTCTCTCCCTCTCCCCTGTCTCCCTCTCCCCTGTCTCCCTCTCCCCTGTCTCTCTCACCCTCTCCCCTGTCTCCCTCTCCCCTGTCTCTCTCTCCCTCTCCCCTGTCTCCCTCTCCCCTGTCTCCCTCTCCCCTGTCTCCCTCTCCCCCTCTCTCCCTCTCCCCTGTCTCTGATCAGCTGCTTTCAACGGCTATTTGCTAAGTGGGTTGTCAACGGCTAGTGCGAGGGTGTGATAGGCGGCTAGGCTAGTTGCGTGCGCGTGGGTTCGCGTGCGCATTGTGTGATAGGCTAGTAGGCTAAGTGGGTTGTCAACGGCTAGTGCGAGGGTGTGATAGGCGGCTAGGGTTCGCGTGCGCGTTGGCTCAAATCAGTTTTGTGAGTGTGCGTGCGCAGCAAGGGGGGTCAAAGTGCTAACAAACATGCTAAGTGGGTTGCGCGTGCGATCAACAGCTGGCCAAGGGTGCGCGTGCGATCAGCAGCAAGAGTTTGTCTGAACTGCGCATGACGGCTTCAGACAAACTCTTGTCTTTTATAATATAGGATAATGCAATTAATTTCACTTCTATTTTTATATGTGGTATAATAAATATGACACAGTAGTAGAACAAGAAAATCAAATGAACAAAATAAATCTGGCAAATCAGTTTCCTGTACAAGTCACATGGAAATGTGTTTAGTTTACTAATTCAGCAATTTATTTTGCTTCACTGTACTATTTCATCCAGTAGTCTCCTGTGAACTGGTTCAACTAATGTTTTTATATATATATACTGTAGCTTATAGTAGCAAAAAGATGGCTAATGACCCATTTTCAATGTATACTATACTTATTTTAAAAAAGAAAATAAATAGGGCAAATAGGTTTTCATAATATTATGGAAATTAAATGTGTTATATAATGACAATTTCAGTATTGCTTAAGTAACCAGTTTGTTACACATTTGGGGATTACACAAGCTTTTTGCACGTTTTGGGTAGTTCTTGTATTACAAGTTGAAAGTAAACTGTTTTTGCTCCCACGCTAACCCAACGTGCATAACTTAGAATATTGCGCAATAATATATTTATATGTTTTTATCTACTTAAAGGGACAGTCTACACCAGAATTTGTGTTATTTAAAAAGATAGATAATCCCTTTATTACCCATTCCCCAGTTTTGCATAACCAACACTGTTATATTAATATATGTTTTACCTCTGTGATTATCTTGTATCTAAGCCTCTTCAGACTGCCCTTTACCTCAGTGCTTTTGACAGACATGCAGTTTAGCCAATCAGTGCAGACTCCTAAATAACTCCACTGAAGTGAGCACAATGTTATCTATATGACACACATGAACTAGTACTTTCTAACTGTGAATTTTTTTCAAAATGCTCTGAGCTAAGAGGCGGTTTTCAATGGTTTAGAAATCAGTTTGAGCCTACCTGGGTTTAGCTTTTCAAAAATACCACCAAGGGAACAAAGCAAATTTAATGATAAAAGTCAATTGGAAAGTTGTTTAAAATGTCATGCCCTATCTGAATCATGAAAGTTTAATTTTGACTAGACTGTCCCTTTAACTGCAAAGGGCTCCAATACACACACACACATATATATGTGTGTGTGTGCATATGTATTTATGTGTTTATATAGATGTCTGTAAATACATATATAATAAATACATAACAACATGTGTACACACATATAGACATATATATACATACATATAAATCTTTAGACTTGTATATGTACAGTATGTATCACTATTTTAAAGTCCTTGGGGCCTATTTACCAAATGTCTGTCGGACCTGATCCGACAGTGCGGATCAGGTCCGACAGACATCGCTCAATGCGGAGAGCTCTTGTTAGCTGCTGGTACAATGCCGTCCCCTGCAGATTTGCGGCCAATTGGCCGCCTGCAGTGGGGTGTCAACCCAATCGTACTCTATCTGGTTGAATTCCGGCGATTCCTCTCAGGGTTATGGAGCAGTGGTCTTTGTGACCGCTGCTTCATAACTGCTGTTACTGGCCATGAAGCTCCATTCGGAGCTTGTTAGATACGCCTCTTGGTCTTCTATGTTAAAGTTCTTGCCCTTTTTATAACGCCTGAGACCTTATATCTTTGAGCCCTTATACATGTTTTGTACAATATCATTTTGTAATAATTTATATTAGTTGGTTTTATTATGAGTGTAATTGTACTTTGTAATGTAGTTTTGACAGTTTTTTGTTTTATGAAATAGTTAACCAGAGCTCTGTGGACGTGTTATCCTAATGAGCATTAACTTCAATTGCGCTCAAGCGATCATGTTTACTTTTAACTTTTTATACAAGAGAAAACACCCACAATATACCTCTTTTCGCTTGCTCGTAACTGTGAGCGCTTCACTTGTAATTTGGCCCTAAATCTAGAAAAAAATATTGTACATCAACTTTTTCTGTTTTCAAAATTAGACTGTACTAAGACCTGTTCTGTCTGTCATGTCTGAGGACAGGCTGTTATATTTTATATTATTTTTTATTCACTTTGTCCTATGTTGAGACTACAATATGAAATGTTTATTTAGGCATATTAAACACAAAACTATGTAATATACATTCATTATTTATTTTGCCACATTCTCCTTTAATTTTACATGTTAAAGTATAGGTTTTTCAATCCTGAAAATAAGAAGTGCACTCTGCTGACTTCACAAACACAAATAGCAGTGTGCTTTATTGAGATCAAATGGGATTTCCCCAAAATCTTGAATGATTTCATAGGAAATAAAGTGAATGTGTCTGCTATTGACAGATGCACGCTCCCTTGCAAGTCCTGGGACTAGCATCCTGATTTGGTGTCCTATTACAGTAGGATGTGGCTACTGAGAAAAATATAATGTAAAAAATATATATACTATAATTCCGTTTGTAATGTCCATCGGCAGTTGCGCACGCATCCTCAATGGAATGTTGGCAGCGCGAGGCAGCCAACAGAATGTTGGCTGCGCGCGCAGCCAAAATAATTCTTAAAATGGCAGGGTGGTGAAAGAATCCACTGTGCCATTTTCGGAATCTACCGGGATGCAACGAAGGCAAACGGAGCAAAAAAAAAAAAAAAAACACCGCCCACACGAAGTATAACAAAAAAACTAACCTCCCACATGAAGTATTAACACATACACCGCAAACCCACAAATCACAAAGTAATAAAGTAATTAACCCCTTAATCCCTTAACCGTCAACCACCCAGATCGCAATAAACCTAATTACCCTATTAACCCCTAAACCGCAAAACCCCCAGATCGCAATAAACCTAATTACCCTATTAACTCCTAAACCGCAAAACCCCCACATCGCAATAAACATAATTAACCTATTAACCCCTAAACCGCAAAACCTACACATCGCAATAAACCTAATTACCCTATTAACCCCTAAACTGCAAAACCGCCACATCGCAATAAACCTAATTACCCTATTAACCCCTAAACTGCAAAACTCCCACATCGCAATAAACATAAATAACCTATTAACCCCTAAACCGCAAAAACCACACATCGCAATACACCTATTTACCCTATTAACCCCTAAACTGCAAAAACCCCACATCCCAATAAACCTAATTAACCTATTAACCCCTTAAATTGCCCAAACCCACAACGCAAATAACTAATTAAATTACTAAGCCCCCTAACCTAACACCCCTAAATTAACACAAATTAACTAAACTAAAAAATACTAACATTACAGAAAATAAAAAACCAAATTACCAAAGTTTACAAAATTAAACCTAATCCCTATGAAAATAAAAAAGCCCCCCAAAATAAAAACACCCCCTACTCTAAGAATAAACTACCAGTAGCCCTTAAAATGGCTTTTTGCAGGGCATTGCCCCAAGATAAACAGCTCTTTTACATTAAAAATACACAAAGTCTCCCCTAACAGTAAAACCCCCCACTCACCCACCAAACCCCCCAAATAAAGAAAAACCTAACACTAAAAAAATCTAAACTAACCATTGCCCTGAAAAGGGCATTTGTTGGGCATTGCACTTAAAAGGGCATTTAGCTCTTTTACAAAATCTAAATAAAAAAAAAAAAAAAACCTAAGTCTAACCCGTAGGTTGGTACTCACTGTTCTTGAAGTCCGGCGGAGAAGGTCCTGATCCAGGCGGTGAAGTCTTCTTCCAAGCGGCGACCTCTTCTTTCTTCTTCCAGGAACATCTGGCGCGGCGTGAAGGGCGGAGGTTTTTATAATGTTTTTTTGGGGGGGTTTGTTTTATTTAGATTAGGGATGGGCAGTAAAAGAGCTAAATGCCCTTTTAAGGGCAATGCCCAAACAAACGCCCTTTTCAGGGCAATGGATAGTTTAGATTTTTTAGTGTTAGGTTTATTTATTTTGGGGGGTTTGGTGCGTGGTGGGTTTTACTGTTAGGGGGGACTTTTTGGTAACTGCAAAAGAGCTGTTTAACTTAGGGCAATGCCCTACAAAAAGCCCTTTTAAGGGCTATTGGTAGTTTAGCATTAGATTAGGGGGTGTTTTTATTTTTGGGGGCTTTTTTATTTTCATAGGGATTAGGTTTTATTTTTTTATTTTTGATAATTTGTTAATTTTTTTCTGCAGTTAATTTTTTTTTTAATTAACAAGACATAGATTGAGAGGGAAGAGAGAGAGCAAATGGGGGGAGAGAGAGAGCAAAAGAGAGGGGGGAGAGAGAGAGCAAAAGAGAGAGGAAGAGAGAGAGCAAAAGAGAGGGGGAAGAGAGAGAGCAAAAGAGAGTGGGGAGAGAGAGCAAAAGGTATGGTGAAAGAATTCACCTGGATGGATTCTTTCACCACCCTGCTTTTTTCGGAATCCACCTGGATGGCAGGGTGGTTCTATCACCATAATAGACTGCCCTCTGGGCAGGCTTTCCCACTAGTATATATATATATATATATATATAAACATTTTAACAAGGATGTTCATGTAGTATTTTCTAGGCATTTTTTTTTTTTTTTTTTACAGATATGCTTTATCAATTTCAAATAATTCAGTTTGGGTATCATGTCCCTATAATTAATCTAGTATGAGTCCACTCTTTTGTATCTTTTCATTTCTAAAAGGATAGTAAGGAACATGGTAAGTACTGTATATGACTCCATGCAGGGCACAGATATTGTCTGTAGAAGTATTTTGTGAAAAAAGATCTAGAAGTGGATTTATATTAGGAGGGAATTCTTACCATGTAGCCAGCTGCCGCACTGCAGGATTGCACTGGTGCATCACAGTAACTATCGTGTGCGCCCACATCCAAAGGCTGCACCTGTTCGAAGAGCTAGCTTTAAAGTGATATTACGTTATCGCTAATGCAATACTCTTTAAGCATGAACAGGGTGAACAGTGCATGTGGCACACTAATATATAATCTGTATGTCAGTGCACAGTAAAATTCTTCATTAACAGAGGAATAACGTTTGTTATTTTTTTCTAATAAATATCTGTACTGCAAGGTGCTTCTAATCAAAAACTGAAATGCAGATATTTATATCTACCTCCACAAAAGGGTTAAACACAAAGTAGAAGTATCACTCAGGATGCACAGAGCACTGTTGGTCCTGAGCAGAAACCTCTGCTTATTCAATTAGTAGCACTAGTTACAAATATGAGTCGTATGACTAGCACTAGTTACTAATATGAGTCGTATGACTAGCACTAGTTACAAATATGAGTTGTATGACTAGCACTAGTTACTAATATGAGTCGTATGACTAGCACTAGTTACCAATATGATTTGTATGACTAGCACTAGTTACTAATATGAGTCGTATGACTAGCACTAGTTACAAATATGAGTTGTATGACTAGCACTAGTTACTAATATGAGTCGTATGACTAGCACTAGTTACTAATATGAGTTGTATGACTAGCACTAGTTACTAATATGAGTCGTATGACTAGCACTAGTTACTAATGAGTCGTATGACTAGCACTAGTTACTAATATGAGTTGTATGACTAGCGCTAGTTACTAATATGAGTCATATGACTAGCACTAGTTACTAATATGAGTCGTATGACTAGCACTAGTTACAAATATAAGTTGTATGACTAGCACTAGTTACTAATATGAGTCGTATGACTAGCACTAGTTACTAATATGAGTTGTATGACTAGCACTAGTTACTAATATGAGTCGTATGACTAGCACTAGTTACTAATATGAGTCGTATGACTAGCACTAGTTACTAATATGAGTTGTATGACTAGCACTAGTTACTAATATGAGTCGTATGACTAGCACTAGTTACTAATGAGTCGTATGACTAGCACTAGTTACTAATATGAGTTGTATGACTAGCACTAGTTACTAATATGAGTCGTATGACTAGCACTAGTTACTAATGAGTCGTATGACTAGCACTAGTTACTAATGAGTCGTATGACTAGCACTAGTTACTAATATGAGTCGTATGACTAGCACTAGTTACTAATATGAGTTGTATGACTAGCACTAGTTACAAATATAAGTTGTATGACTAGCACTAGTTACTAATATGAGTCTTTTGACTAGCACTAGTTACTAATATGAGTTGTATGACTAGCACTAGTTACTAATATGAGTCGTATGACTAGCACTAGTTACTAATATGAGTTGTATGACTAGCGCTAGTTACTAATATGAGTCGTATGACTAGCACTAGTTACTAATATGAGTCGTATGACTAGCACTAGTCTAGTTACAAGTATGAGTTGTATGACTAGCGCTAGTTACTAATATGAGTCGTATGACTAGCACTAGTTACTAATATGAGTCGTATGACTAGCACTAGTCTAGTTACAAGTATGAGTTGTATGACTAGCGCTAGTTACTAATATGAGTCGTATGACTAGCACTAGTTACTAATATGAGTCGTATGACTAGCACTAGTCTAGTTACAAATATGAGTCGTATGACTAGCACTAGCTGATTGGATCAAAGGTGGTTTTTGCTCTGGACTCTGCGGAGTTTAAACACGCAGTAGGATCAATAGTCTTAAACTCATATGCTCTAACCAATTCGAGCATTAGAGCATGTCATTTTTTTTTAAATCCTGTTACAATTAATAAATACATTGGTGCAAAGTGGCATTGAACTAGAGCTGAACTTCTAAAAAACCTCAGAGGTGGCGGACGGGTTAAGGAGCAGCGGTCTCATGATTGATGCTTCTTAACCCCTGATTCCAGCTAGCCGGAAGGCTCGAGTGGAATGAGCAGCATACGCTGTTTAATAAATCGTCCCCTTGGTGTCTTTCATGAAAATCATACTTAGGTAGGCTTAGGAGCACAATGCACTGCTGAGAGCTAATTGGTGATTGATGTTACGGTTAAGCATAGTGTAATAATTGCATACACTTATATGTACTTTTATGAATATATTTGTAAAGCTTGACCTTATTGCATAGCACAAGTGCGTACACAATATATGACACATACATAAAGATACAGTATTAATGCTTCTTGATAATGTAAATTGTTACAGAGGAATGTACAATCTATAAATAGTAATGTAATCTGTTCAAATGGTTTATCATTTAGAGTAATCTAGAAATATATCATTATCTTGTGTACATGCACCCTTACTTGTAATTAGGATTTATATTGTTGCAATTTACTTTATATTATTTTATAGTTATCAAATTAAAATAATTTGAAGACTCTTTGGGAAAGACAATAACATTGTGTTTGCAGTATTTCCTACTAGTAGATTCTCTTGATAAAATAATTTTTGGCTGCTTCAGGATAGTAATTCAATATCTCTTTCCTTCATGCATGATGCAATGTCATGTAGCTATATGTTACTGATTACTGAGGAATGGATATTAATGGAATGGCCTAGCTAGAAACCAAAAAACAATCTTTCATGGTTTAGGATATATATGAATTTGTAACTGGTTGCCATAGCAACACAAGTAAAAATCATTGAAGAGATCAATGGATTTCTGATCTCTGTTTTGATGAGGTCAAAAGAGCAGTCTGTTCTAACAAAAAAAAAATCACAAATCATTCTGTATTACATATTATTATCCAGCTATTTAAATACTGTAAAATTAAGTTTATTATATTAATAATAATTGTGAGCAGCTTAAAAAACTGCAAATTTAGCACATTTCAACACTCCATCAGCCTCAATCTTAATTTAATTGACTTGCACAAGATAAATATATATTTTTTTATTTTTATGATTTACAAAATTTAAAGGGACAGTCTCTACATCTTAGTCATCTTAAAGAGACACTGAACCCAAATTTTGTATTTTTGGTTTCAGATAGAGCGTGCAATTTTAAGCAATTTTCTAATTTACTTCTATTATCAATTTTTCTTCGTTCTCTTGGTATCTTTATTTGAAAAAGAAGGCATCTAAGCTAAAAAAAAATTGGTTTAGGACTCTGGACAGCACTTGTTTATTGGTGGGTAAATGTATCCACCAATCAGCAAGAACAACCCAGGTTGTTCACCAAAAATGGGCCAGCATCTAACAGCATCTGAACTTACATTCTTGCATTTTTTAAAAAAAGATACCAAGAGAATGAAGAAAATTTGATAATAGGAGTAAATTAGAAAGTTGCTTAAAACTGCATGCTCTATCTGAATCACGAAAGAAAAAATTTGGGCTCAGTGTCCCTTCAAAGTCTTACTTTAAATTAAGCTGCAGATATCCTTCTGCATCCTTTCTATATCATGCAGTAGTAACAATAAAACAATTATTTTAAACTGATTATTGTTTCTGGTCAATTTGAAATTGCAGTAAAGCTCCGCCCACTGATGACATCACAATCTGGGCTGCATTAAAGGCTTCACTAGTTACAAAAGACTCACTAATTGGATTTAACAGACTGTCAATGCTATTAAACAGAGTGCATAGATGATGCCCAGATCGTGATGTCATTAGTGGGCTGAGTTTGGCAGCCATTTCAAAGTGACCAGAAACAATAGTCATTTTAAATAGACATGTGCATTTCGTTTCGTTCCAAATCGAAATTCAGACGAATTTGTCAAATTCGGAGATTCAGATCAATTAGAATTTCTGAATTACCGTAGCAACGAAACTAACGAATAAATTGGAATTATTTTGGATTATTTTGTTACATTCAGATGGTCATGGACTAATCACAATTACAATAGTGTTGTACACTGTACAGTATATTAGGTTATATCACTCTGCTATGGGTTACACCTAATATTACAGTACATAATACTGGTCTAATACACAGCACATCCCACCTAACACATTCCAAACTTCCAAATTTACAAATCAAATCCGAACCGAATACATCCGAATTTATTCAAATCCAAATGAATCTGAATGAATCCGAAATTAATGCATTCGAATGTATCCGAATTCGAATCGATCCAAAAACAAAATTCGAAAACATCCGAATCGGTCCGAAACGAACCAAAACAAATGTTTCCGCGGCGCACAAGTCTAATTTTAAAATATTTTTTTAACTGTTACTGGTGCATGATATAGAAAGGATGCAGGAGGATATTTGCAGCTTAATCGAAAGTAAGACTTTAAGATGACTAAGGTGTAGACTGTTCCTTTAAGGTACTACCACTGTGAATTGTATTACAACATTTAACTGCGCCATTTATTAGTTATGAATGCAGGAAGTACCGTACTTCATGGAGATCTCTTATTCAAACTTAAACTATTTAATGGTTGTCAGGTATGACAAAGCAATCATAACTTAAAGGACATTAAACACCTATTGATTTTGTCCTATGCTTCTGAGAGAGGACAAAAAGAAAATGCTGCAGCCTTCAATGCTGCAAACCAAATAGATGGTTTAGGCAATTTGCAGCATTTTAAATACCAAGGTTCTGGATTTTGTTTTTGTTACTCTCTAGGGGAAGTGGGACAAATCACATTTGTTTTATGTACACAGTTTGTTACAGTAAGTTTGTCTTGGTGCAGTTTTGTGGTTGTATAGTGATAGTGAATAAGGAGGGGCTAAATAGATCAATGTTAAAATGATGGTAAACGTTTCCTATAATGAACCAACCTAGCATTTCTCAATATTGCATTTAATGCAGTCGCTAAGTTCTTTTTGAGATCACTACTAGATTTGGCACCCAAAAATATATATTACAAATTCCCTACCGTTCGGCTCCCGACTCCTCCCAAGCCCTACTTCCTTGTTCTGCAAGTACTGATGTCTTCAGCCGTCCCACCTGCTCTCAACGCCACAGAAAAGCAGGTTCACGAATCAGACTTAAAATGCGCATGCACTGCTTGCCGATGCTGCGTTCAATCAGCCAAAGACGTTGTATGGGATTCCTACATGTTACAGGAGCTCGAGTGGTTACAGGGGTGGATGACGTAGAGTGACAGCCGCCTAACGGCCGACATTTCAATTGGTTTATATAAAAATGTGGCACAAAGAGAAAAAATAAATAAAAATACGGGCTGAATTTGTGCAAGTCCGAAAATTGATTTTTAAAGGTGAGAACTTGATTAATACTGAAATATATAAAAATTGATGAATTAAAATTATATTTATTTTAGACACATAATGCTATACCATATCAACATTACTGTAACTTTACCATCACTTTAAATGTATGGGATATTGATCTTTTAGGTATGTTTTGGTATATGAAATAGTATCTTTTTTAGTCTCTGCTAACTAAAACTACAACCTAATTAAAAGAGCTGAGCCTCCAGGGACCTCCTTAGTTTATCTCTGTATATTTATACAAAACCTTCCTTAGCTTTCTTTCTATTTACAAAGTGAGAAAAATATATCAAGAGAACAATAGAAAATTAACATTTTATTATATCTGTCCCACCCCCCACCAGGATCCTATCTTCTTCTTAACCTTCTTATTAACACATTTTACCTTTAACCAGTACTAACATATTCAAATATTCAGTATGGGAGGGGGGAATTTAACAGGCAAAAGCAGCTATTGAAATGGCAAAATAAAGGTAAAGAATATATTTATAAACAATTTAGTATACTCCAGCATTGGGAGCACATTAAAGGGAATTAAAAAAATCACAGTACATTGTCCCTTTTCTTTCATGATTCAGATAGAGAATATAAATTTAAACAACATTCCAATGTTCCAATGAACTAATTTTCTTCATTCTTTAGGTATCCTTTGTTGAAGAAATAGCAATGCACATAGGTGAGACAATAAGACGAGGCATCTATGTGAAGCCACCAATCAGCAGATCCTGAGCCAATTAAGATATGCTTTTCAACAAAGGATATCAAGAGAATGAAGCAAATTATATAATAGAAGTAAATTGGAAAGTTATTTAAAATTGCATGCTCTTTCAGAATCATGAAAGAAAAAAATTGGGTTTCATGTCCCTTTAAGTTGAATTAACTGGTCTTTGTGCAGAAACTTGTTTTTGGTATTAGGTGTTTTTACAGACTTTATTGATAATGTAATATTGTGGCACATGTCACCAAAATGACAGTAGAGGTTTACTTTTAGATCTCTTGTAATGTGAAACCTATTTTCAGGTTCATATAGAAGTATAACACTCCTCTCGTGGTTGATTGAGTGGTTGATACACACACTTATATCATACCTCCCAAAACTTGAGCATTGGCAGGATTGGACATAGTCAGGTAGTGTCATGTGTGGAGCCAGGACAGTCCTTGGAAACCAGAACAATTGCCCTGACCTGGGGACAGTGGGGACAGCAGATGTGTAATTTAACCCTCACAATCAGCTTTGTGGACATTATTAATATGAGATAAAGTTTCACATACAGCAATATGAGAATGTTACATGTCTTTTCTTTTAATTAAAAAGTATGCTTTGTCCCACATTCCCTAGAGATGCTTAAAAGCAAAATGTGTAACCTAGGGTTTAAAAATACTGCAAATAATCTGGACCAGCTATTTGATTTGCTTTATTTTGCAGGTTACAGAATTTTGACCTCTCTAGGGAGCGGGGAACAAGCACAATTTTGCACAAAAGCAATAGGTGTTTAATGTCTTTTTAATTAAGCTCAGTTAAATCTGACTAGTAGGGTTGTAAATATAAAGCCTTAAAGCTCAGTTTTTGCAATACTAGCTACACATGTAGGTTTTTCAAAAAAGGGTCATCATATTTATCACAGCTAATGGGTTAAGGAACATTTTGTTCATTCGATATCTTTTAAAAACTAAGGAAAATATTCTGCCAATTCTTTAGTTTCTGATTCTGGTAGTCTCTTAATGGAAATACAAAACTTCCCAAAGAAAATGCTTATGACATGCCTTGTTTGAGGAAGGAAGAGATATGAAACAAAACAAAAAAAAACATCTTGATTCAGATAGAGCATACAATTCTTTAAAAGTTTCAAATTTGCTTGTTCTCATGGTATTCTTTTTTGATGGGCATACCTAGGAAGGTAGGTAGCGTCTATGTCTGGAGCACTGTACTACAGCAGTTTGTGCAAACATTGCTGTCATCTAGTGCTCTTGCAAATGTACAACATTACTAAAAGCATTATTGCACAAATGATGCCATATAGTGTCCCAGACATGTGCATGATCATAAGCCTACCTACCTGCTTATAAACAACTTATACCAATAGACGAATCATGATAACACAACATTAACAGACCATCTTAAATATGAAAATGTCTGATATAGAAATCCATCGTAGACAAATGAAAACAAATACTAATACACAAAAATAGTGTAGAAATACTAGAAAGAATGAATTTGAGGATTTTCTTGTTGATAAAATACTTTGTACAAATAAGACAATGAATACTATTACATTTCTTTACTCTTGAAAAGTGGAGCAATTTAAAACAAAATTTAATTACAAAAGATTTATGGAACTCATCGATCATGGTCTTGTCATTAGCAGAATGCATTTTTCACATTTCTGCTCGAAGCTAAATATATACACAGTGGAAGATAAGTATATTAAATATACACACAGTGGGAGATAAGTATATTAAGTTATCTCAGTATTATCTAAAGAAAACATACTGCTGGGTGTAATTTCTGTCCTCTGGTAATATATTAGTAAGGGTATATAAAGTAATCTTCATATTTTGAGGGTTAATTAACTAAATAGTTTGGTGAATATGGTATAAAAACTACATATGCAAAAACTTCAACCTTGTTTAAGCTTTTACAGTTGCGCCACTAGGGTTGGTGTCCCCCCCCCCCCCCCCCCCCAGTAATGTTTTTTTTTTTTACTGCAAGAAGAGGATTTCATAGAAAAGGCAAACTTCCCCAATGGTCAGAAAGCAGACAAACACAAAAACACAGGCACACACACATACAAACATTCAGACACACATAAAAACACACTCAGATGCACACACAAAAACTCGGAAACACACTCAGACACACACACAAACACTCAGACACACACACACAAACTCTCAGACACACACACACACTTAGACACACACACACAAACACTGACAGACATACACGCAAAAATATTCAGACAAACACACAAAAAATGACTCAGGCACACACGCAAAAACACTCTCACACACACACACAAAAACACGCAGACACACAAAAACACAGGCAAACACACATACAAACACTCAGACAAAAACACACTCAGATGCCCACACAAAAACTCGGAAACACACTCAGACACACACACAAAAACACTCAGACACACACACAAAAAACTCTCAGACACACACAAACACTGACACACACACAAAACACTCAGACACACACACACAAAAATAATCAGGCACAAAACAAACAGACACACACACACAAAAACACTCAGACACACACACACAAAAACACTCAGGCACACAAACAGACACACACACAAAAACACTCACACACACACACATACAAAATATGTAAACTGCACTGCATTAATTATAAAGCTCATGCCTAGAGCTGCTCCCTGACTCAGCAGAGCATCAAATGAAAGATAAGCAGTGCACTTAAAAATAAATCACTAAAGAAAATGTTTAGGCGCGCAAACTATGAAAATTCTGCTCTCTGACTCTGTTCCAAGTCTCTCAGTGCACATCCCCAGGCCGCGTGCCTACTGCTTCTTATGGCCAATCACCTCTGCACTCTGCCCACCCCCACCCGCCCTCCCCTCCTACCTCTTCAGTGTGCACTTAGTGTACCATAACTGTACCGGTCTGGTGGGCATCATACAAGCTCCTTCACTTTAGAGACAGTGTCAGACAGTCATGTGGTCAGGTATCAGGCATCCCTTCACGATTTCCTGGGTCCTGTTTAGAGAGACAGCACAGCAGTGAGTGACTCCACTGCTCCACACAACACTGATCAGTGACCACAGATAAGCAAGCAGGTTTAGGCTAGCAGCGCAACTTTGCAATCCCCACGGCATGCCCACAACATTCATAGTAAAATTGGGCAGGGGAGAAGCTATGTACAAACAAGCAAAAGCAGCTGGGAAATTATTTGTGGAAATTACGGCGCGGGCTCAAGGGGCAAAGAAATGAAATGTGTCTACAACTTCCCCAGTCCCACTAATGTTCACAACTGCTGGCCCCTTTAATAACAAAAATCTATGCATATCTACATTGTATTTCTTTAAATTTCAATAAAATTTAAAAAAAAAAAAAAAAAAAATTCTGGTGGTGTCACCCCCTGGAGGGTGTCACCTAGGTGCGGCCTGCACCCCCTAGTGATGCCACTGAGCTTTTACCTATCAATATTATAGTAATTCATTGTTACTTGTGGTCATTGGAGACACAGTGATACTGTATATTTTATTTAGGGCTATATAACTATTGTATAAATTGCTTTAAATTGGATGTGCTAAATTTAGTATTTGAGGTAGCTGTATTTATTTTTTTTAAATGTCTTGGCAAAGTCCACACATATCTATATAATCAAAGAAACTAGCATTGCAGCATTTTATCATGGATTATAATCCCTCAGAATTCCCATGTGAAAGCATCGTACTTTGCTTTCTAAACCATTCCATTTTAATTGAAAAAAAATTAAAATAATAATAATCTTAAATTCAAGAGTGCAAGTAGACTTCACTGGGTTACTGGACAAAGGTTTTGGCACTGCACCCATTTAAACAGCGCCAAATTCTGGCAATAAGAAGAAGCTGAGATAGTGACCACATAGGTGCAAACAGTGCTACTTCTTTGTGACTTTGGGTTATTCTTCCACTTTGACTAGATCACGCCAGAGGATATGCACTTCCTGTACAAATATGGTGGCAGGTTTCTCTGTACAGAAAAACTGTGGTTGCCATCTTGGAAACCCTGCCACCATATTTACGCAGACAAATCCAAACACTTTCCTTACACTCGCCTAGATTATGAGTTTTGCGCTAAACAGGGTGCGAAAATGACGCCAAAAAAGTTGCGTTAGTGCACTCTCCATAGCGCTGCCATTATGAGTTACTGAAAAGCTTCTTTCTGCTGTGCGTTATGGTGCATTAAGATACATACTGCACAAAAGCCGAGGGCTGATTTGTCATGCTCATGCACGCTTTCCCCCATAGACATCAATGGGGAGAGAGTGTTAGAAAAAAAACTAAAATCTGAAGCGCCGCCCCCGACATGGCCGACACTAATAAAAGTTATTAACCCCTAATCCGCCATTTCCCGACATTGCCAACACTATAATAAAGTTATTAACCCCTAAACCTCTGGCCTCCCACATCACCACCACTAATTAAAATTATTAACCCCTAAACCTCAGGCCTCCCACATCACTGCAACTAAATAAACCTATGGGTTGCCTGGATTTCCTTCCTTCTTGAACTAAATAAACCTATTAACCCCTAAACCTCTGGCCTCTCACATAGCAAAATACTAAATTAAACTATTAACCCCTAAACCTAACACCCCCTTACTTTAAATTAAAATTACAATATAACAATATTTAAATAAAAAAACACTTGCCTATGAAATAAAAATAAACCTAACATTAAACTACAAATTAACCCAACCTTACTATTCTAATAAAATAAAAAAATCTATCAACTAAAAATCTTTAATTACAAATTTAAAAAAAAAATAATTCTACAAAAAATTAAAAAAATCTAACATTCCAAAAAAAATAAACACTAAAATTACGAAAAATAAAAAACACTAAGATTACAAAAAATTATAAACAAAATTATAAAAAAAGCAATTACACCTAATCTAGTAGCCCTAAAAAAATAAAAAAGCCCCCCCAAAATAAAAACACCCCCTAGCCTACAATAAACTACCAATACCCCTTTAAAGGGCCTTTTGTAGGGCATTGACCTAAGTTAAACTGCTCTTTTACCTGTAAAAAAGAATACAAAGTCCCCCCAACAGTAAAATCCACCACCCAACCAACAAACCAAAATAAAAAACCAACTCTAAAAAAACCTAAGCTACCCATTGCCCCTAAAGGAGCATTTGTATGTGCATTGCCCCTAAAAGAGCATTCAGCTCTTTTGCACTGCCCTTAAAAGGGCATTCAGCACTTTTACAATTTGCCCAAAGGCCTAATCCGAAAATAAAAAAAAATAAAAACACCCCAAAAAAAAATCTAACCCCAGAATATCTACTCACGGTTCCTGAAGTCCGGACATCCATCGCTATCCAGGCGGCGAGAAGTCTTCATCCAGGTGGCGAGAAGTCTTCATTCAGGCGACGATATCTTCATCTTGCCGGCGCTTAGCTATCCTGGAAGCCGATGCCATCCTGCGCAGAGCGTCCTCTTCATACGGTCACCACCGTACACTGAAGCTTCAATGCAAGGTACCCGTTTCAAAATGACGTACCTTGCATTCCTATTGGCTGATTTGATTCTTCAAATTCAAATCAGCCAATAGGATGAGAGCTACTGAAATCCTATTGGCTGTTTAAAACAGCCAATAGGATGAGAACTACTAAAATCCTATTGGCTGTTCAAATCAGCCAATAGGTTTTCAGTAGCTCTCATCCTAGTGGCTGATTTGAATTTGCAGAATCAAATAAGCCAATTGGAATGCAAGGTACACCATTTTGAAACGGGTACTTTGCATTGAAGCTTCAGTGTACGGCGGTGACCGTATGAAGAGGACGCTCCGTACAGGATGGCATAGGCATCCGGGATAACTCTGCTCCACACTGCCGGGATGAAGATAGAAGACACCCCTGGGATGGGTTAAAATATTGCCTCCTGGATGACGACTTCTCGCTGCCTGGATGAAGACTTCTTGCAGCCTACATGGAGATGGATGTCCGGACTTCAGGAACTGTGAGTAGATATTCTGGGGTTAGTGTTATTTTTTTATTATTTTTTTGGGGTGGATTTTTTTCAGATTAGGTCTTTGGGCAAATTAAGCTGAATACCCTTTTAAGGGCAAGGCCCATACAAATGCAATGGGTACCTTAGTTTTTTTTTTTAGAGTTAGGTTTTTTATTTTGGGGGGTTGGTTGGGTGGTGGGATTTACTGTTCGGGGGACTTTGTATTTTTTTACAGGTAAAATAGCAGTTTAACTTAGGGCAATGCCCTACAAAAGGCCCTTTTAAGGGCTATTGGTAGTTTATTGTAGGCTAGGGGGTGTTATTATTTTGGGGGGGCTTTTTTATTTTTTTAGGGCTATTAGATTATGTGTAATTTGTATTTTTTGTAATTTAGTGTTTATTTTTTCTTTGTAATGTTAGATTTTTTTGTAGAATTATTTTTTTTTTAATTTGTAATTTAGGATTTTTAACTGGTAGTTTTTTTTAATTTTATTAGAATAGTAAGGTTAGGTTAATTTATAGTTTAATGTTTAATTTATTTTTATTTCACAGGTAAGTTTTTATTTCTTTAAATATAGTTATATTATAATTTTAATTTAATGTTACGGGGGTGTTAGGATTAGGGGTTAATAGTTTAATTTAGTGTTTTGCGATGTGGGGAGCCGGCAGAGTAGGGGTTATTAGGTTTATTTAGAGGTGGCGATGTGGGAGGCCAGAGGTTTAGGGGTTAATAGGTTTATCTAGTGGCGGCAATGTCGGGGAGTGGCGGTTTAGGGGTTAATAACTTTATTATAGTGGTGGCAATGTCAGGGAGCAGCGGTTTAGGGGTTAATATATTTAAATAGTGTTGGCGATGTGGGTGGGTAGCAGATTAGGGTTTAATAAATGTATTTAATAGTCGCGATGTGGATGGGCGTCAGATTAGGGGTTAATAAGTTTTAAATAGTGTTTGCAATGTGGGAGGGCAGTGGCTTAGGGGCTAATAGGTAGTTTATGGGTGTTAGTGTACTTTGTAACATTTTAGTTATTTTGTGGCGGTATACAGCATAACACAAGCATTTTAGCCTGAACGCACAACCTGTAATATCGGTGCTATGGAAATCCCACAGTCAAACTTGTAATCTAGGTGACCGTGAGCACTGTTTTGCAGGTGGAACATAGAGGGGTCAGACATAATACAGGTGACACCTGGGAACCACCAGGTCCCCTTGGAGTGACACTACTATTTATTGTAGGGCCCCACTAGATCAGTGACGTGCAGTGACGTCAGAGGCTGGTGAGGCAGTGGCAGGATACGCCTTCATTCTTTAGATATCCTTTGTTAAAGAAATAGCAATGCACATGGGTGAGCCAATCACATGAGGTATCTATGTGCAGCCACCAATCAGCAGCTACTGAGCATATTTAGATATGATTTTCAACAAAGGACATCAAAAGAATGAAGAAAATTAGATATTAGATGTAAATTGGAAAGTTATTTAAATTTGCATATGGGTTTCATGTCCCTTTAAATGGTGTCTTGGAAAACTGGTCAACTTAGTAAACATCTGATTTTAGTTAGTGACTAGATGTACCGGCCCAGCTGAGGCTTCTGAGACTGCTGTAGTTCTACCTCTGCTTAAATTATGTAACAGCAACATCCAGTTGAACACACAGACACACAAAAACTCAACCAAGAAACAAAGTTGTATCAGGATTTCCAAGTAAGGTTTTGCAAACATTTTTAAAGCCCTCATAGAAAGAAGAAGATTTTCAACTAAAACCAAAGTAAAACTAGTGCTAATTAATTCAGTATTGATAATGCATCATTATTTTTAAAGTTTTTGGGGGGTTTTCACATAGCCATGCAAAGGGGGTAAGTCAGCTCCAGAAACTACTGGACCATAGCTTAACATGACCAGTAAGGCAATGAAGGAAGGCATATGTTTATATCCATCAATCACCAGCCATGCTAACCTATGGAGCTGATATTAATTATCTGTTCATCCCTGTTTGAGTGGTTAAACATGTAGTTATATGAAAGCAAAAGCACAACAACAAAATACTTCATTGCATAAATGAACTCCAGTACGTTTAATTTGTGGACTAGCTTCACAGTTTGGATTTGAGTTGTATTTTTTTACTTTTTATTAAAAATAAAGAAAATGAGCTAGAACTTTAACACTGAAAAAGCTCCCAGGTATAGAATTTGAAGTAAAAAAATCTTGAAAAAAATATGCTGAAAAGGTGTGTTCTTATTAATTGGAATGCTGGTATTGAATTGTTTCACATGCAAAACACATTTATCTCCCCACAAACGCATTTGCACACTTATTTAATAAATGGGTTATTACACAGTTTTCAAATGGATTCTACTAACTAAAAATTATTTCAAGACACTTCTAATGGATTGCAACAGGGGGCCTTTGGATCAACACAAGCCATTTCATCATCAAATAATACTTTGTTGGCCTAAAAATGAGTTTATCTAATAATAAAGAAATAAACTACATTTATATTAATGTTTCACTGTTTCTTTGGAATGTGATAGTGATGGAAAGAAATTGCCACAGTTTAGTTCTATAGTTTATTATGTCCATAAGTTAAAAATGAACTTTGTAATGAATATATATATATATATATATATATATACAGTATATACACAGTATATATATATATATATATATATATATATATATATATATATATATATATATATTAGTTTTAACAATATTAATGAATATTTTATGAATAATATTAATTAATGTACATATACTGTACATAATGTATATAAATATTTTTAACATATTCTGTTTTTGCCATTTTTCAGAGTGTTAGAGCTTCAGGACTCATTTTATTGGAGACTATTCTGTTTGGATCTCTTCTTCTCTACTTCCCAGTAAGTACACAAATTTTGCAGTAAGAAATTGTCTTAAATATATAGCAGATTGTGCCCAAAAATATGATCATAATCCCCTAGTAGTTTTTGAAGCACAGAACAGTAGATCAAAATATTGCTGTGTGATCTGCTTGATTCCTACAGCCATTAGTGATGTCATAGGGGTAGTTTTATAAAAATTTGCTGTAGCGAATCATGTCCGCCCGACATCGTTAAATGCTGACAGCATATGCCGTTGGCATTTAACATTACAAAATAATTTCTTGTGAAATGCTTGTGCATTGAGGCCCTCGCACATTTGCAACCAATCTAGCAGGGGGCCGCTAGCAGAGGGTATCAATCATCCCAATCGTATCAACCATTGCTTCTTAACTTCAGTTTAGTCTTAACGTCAGTTTCCAAGTAATTTTAGGAGGGGGTGATCCTTTTTCAAACTCAGTGATTCTGTTTTTGAATTGTCGTTATTTTTGCCTGACATGTTGGTGTTATATCTTTCACTTGGATGTTATAAGTTGCACTGAGTAAATACAACTCGATAAACAAAAACTGTGTCTGTCTTTATTTCAGGCTGCAAAGCAATAAAATGTGATTATTTTCAAGGAGGTGATTCTTTTCAATACCCACTGTATGACGTTTTAGAGCTTTTTCTAAAAATGAATGATTTTTTTTTTTTTACTGCAGTGTAGGATCTCCCCTTATCCGCTAACCTCCCTGATTCATCTCATTCAGCTCTCTAACCCCCTCCCCTTTCTAATGGTCTCTGCCATCTTAAGTAATGCCAGTACGCATTTTATGCACATCTATTTTTTTAAATTAATTTATTAATAAAACAAATTCCGGTAGTGTAGCGACCGCCCCTCAGCAATCACAATCCCTCTTCCAAGAGATCATAATGTAGGGACCCTCTCCACTCTCAAAATTATTTTGCCGTTGTGTAGTGGATCACTCCTAGTGAGATATTTTTTGATAGCAGAGAACCAGCCCCCTCTGGCAATGGGTCACCCACCCACCTCCCTCCGACATGACCCACGGCACCACCACAAACTCATGCAGAGAGTGACACAGATTGTCACTGTCTGCATTAGCGATCTGGCTTCATATGGTAAAGGGAGCATGATCAGCGCTCCCTTACCATATGAAGCCAGATGCCTTCTAACTCTGGCTGCAGTCTTAGCTGTCAAACCTATCAGCCGTGACTGCAGCATGAGGCAGAAGGTTGGATATAGGTACTACATCAACAGGGTACGCTAGACAAAGTGCCCTGTAATGCAGTACCTTTGTGCAATAGCATAAGGGGTTAATGATATATCTCAGAGCTACATAAAGAACTTTGCTTATCACACCCTCTTCTTAGGGCACCATCAGTTTACTGATCAAATGATATACTACATTAATTTTACTCCATAATAGGCTATAATCTGAGGGATTTAGCCCACCCTTGCTATTCAAAATGTAGATGTTAGCATACCCTAGACTATTGCTTGAATGATAAACACTTTGGATATGAGCACAAAAAAAGTAATGCTATTGAGTATCCTATTGAGTGATGTTAACACACAATGGTGCTAAGCACTCCTCTTGAAATCTAGGCATCAGTTTGATGCATTTATCAGATGTATTTAGAATTAATTTACCACAGTTTAAAAAAAATGGTATAATTTGTTTTATTAAATTTGAAAATGTATCATACAACTTAATTCTGATATAATGTTTATCATATTTATTTCTGGGATCTTAAAAACAAAAGATGTATAAACAATATTCTAATGAGTCACTCAAATTACAAGGTACAAGGGTAAATGTGTTTTTATTAAGTTGCTGTCATATTCCTGTTTAAGGAAAACTGTATGTACAGATATGTTTAAACGCGCCTTGGTCATATTATAGGTATTTTTTATTTAGAATCTTTGATTTGCAACTGACTCCCCTGAATTTCCTCATAAATTGAGTTTTCCATCTTTTATGGTAAAATTTGAAAGTAAATGTTAGTGCTACCATTGGCATATTTGTTTCATTGATTTGTTTATCATTACCTAATTCGTTATAAAGTCTGTGAATATAATGTCATATTTTGTCATTGAAGGGACAGTCTATATCTTATAGTCTTAGCTTAGATTAAGCTACAAATAGATTCCTTAACCCCTTTCTATATCATGCAGCAGTAACAGTAAAAAAGCTATTTTATCATTAATATTGTTTCTGGCCAGTTTGAAATGGCTGTCAAGCTCCACCCACTGATCATCAAAATCTGGGCTGCATATGGCGTCCAATCACAAAAGGCTCACTAGCTGGATTCAACAGACTTTCAATGCTATTCAGCAGAGTGCATAGATGCAGCCCATGATTATATATAGGTATTTATATATACGGATATATATATATATAGGAATATCTATTTATAAAAACTTACACATATATATATAAACATACACACACACATATATATATATATATATATATATATATATATACGTATGTATAAATATATATATATATATATATATATATATATATATATATATATATATATATATATATATACCCGTCTAGATTGTAAGTTCCCACGGGAATAGGGCCCTCAATTCCCCCTGTATTTGTCTGTAATATATATATATATATATATATATATATATATATATATATATATATATATATATATATTGTATATACATACATACATATACATATTTAGACATGTACAGTATCTATGTTAAAGCCTTTTGCAGTTTTTTTTTACTTTTTGTACACCTGAGACCTCATATCTGTCAGTGTTATTATTAGTGTAACTGTACTTTTAAATGCATTTTGATGTGTTTTGTGCAACTTTTTATTCTAGCATAACAGTTCTAGCTCTAAAGCCACGTTATCCCGACGTACATTATATTCAATTGTACTCAAGCAAACATGTTTACTTTCAACTTGTAATACATACGCTACTTCTGACACGCGCAAACACCAGCGATAAACAAAGTATATAATATATATGTAATGTTATATGCATAATAATATGATATTGCATATTTGTTCTGGGTTTGTCTACCATACCCAAAATAATTATTTAAATATCTAAGTAAAGACATACAATTAAAATTTACCAAAATCAAGCTATGAAAGTCTTTAAAGGGACGTTAAACAGTCTGTTTTATTGTTGTAATTAAAAAGCTTACTTACTTTCTCTCATTAGCTATTGTATTAGCTAGAAAATGTATTTTAAAGTTACGGTTAAAGGGACAGTCTACACCAAATGTTTTATTGTTTAAAAAGATTTATTACCCATTCCTCAATTTTGCATAACCGACACTGTAATATTAATATACTTTTTTCCTCTGTGATTACCTTGTATCTAAACCTTATTTCAGTTATTTTGACTAATTTGCAATTTAGCCAATGAGCCAATGAGTGATGACTCATAAATTACTCCATGGGCGTGAGCACAATGTTTATCTATATGACACACATGAACTAGCAGTTTCTAACTGTGAAAAACTGTCAAAATTCAGATAAGAGGCAGCCTTCAAGGGCTTAGAAATTAACACATGAGCCTACCTAGGTTTAGCTTTTAGCTAAGAATACCAAGAGAACAAAGCAAATTTGTTGATAGAAGAAAATTGGAAAGTTGTTTATTATTGCATGCTCTATCTGAATCATGAACTTTAATTTTGACATGACTATTCCTTTAAGCTGTAAAGTATCTAGTGTTGCAGCTTTAAAACAACAAACAATGCAACATTTGGTCATGGATCAATATGACACCTTAAGTGATATGTCAAATCATATAGGGATATTATTGCAGAAATATATCAGATCCTTGGATTATTTATCTCTATAAGAAATTATCTCTCCTTTTCTTAAATCTGATTTGATTAAGGAAAAACTGAGCATAGAAGAATGGTTCCAATTTTAGCAATAAAATAGTCTTCCTTTTCTCTCATGTTTATTCTCAACAATTTATTTGATGAAGGATTGGTAAATTAGTATTTTATTAATGTATAGGATTAATTATTATGATTATTGATGGATAATAGACATGTGCGATTCGTTTCAGATCGATTCGGAAATTCGTCCGAATTCGTAAAATTCGGGATTCAGATCGATTCGGATTTCCGAATTAAAATAGTGCCGAATTTACTGAATAAATCCGAATTAGTTCGGATTTATTCGGATTTATTCGGTATATTCGGATGGCCATGGATTACACTAGTATTGTACAGTATATTAGGATATATCACTCTGCTATGGGTTACACCTAATATACAGTACATAATACTAGTCTAATACACAGCACATCCCATCGAATTCCGAATTTCTGAACCGAACCGAATCGAGCCGAATTTATTTGAATCCGAATGAATCCGAAACGAATCCGAACCGAATTGATTCAAATTTTTCCGAATTTGAATCCCTTCTGAACCGAAATTTAAAAAAATCTGAATCGATCCGAACCAAATTTTTTCGCCATGCACATATCTAATGGATAATAATATATGGGGTTTTTTATATGAAGAAACTAAATATGTTGTATTTATTTCTCCTGTCACCTTTTCTTGTTTTCTTCTTTATATTTGTAATTTAAAAAAAGAAGAAAAAAAAGAAGAAAAAAAGGAAAAAGGAAGCACTAATCAGTTGCTTATACTTAATAGTAAACATTGTGATATGTATTATTAATCTATTTAAATGGATTTTACCTTATGTATTGTTATTTTTTTACACTTCATTTCTGCTTCTTGTCACAGCCGTACAAGGAGGAGGAGACCATTGCAGGAAGGTTTATCTTAGCCTGAGGACATACAACAGGGAGTCAGATTTGCTTATGCCCAGAACTGACAGAATGAGAAATTAGGTTTTAAAATGAATAATTGTGTGATAGTTTCAAAATGCATTCAAATAGTTTTAACCTCACTTGATGCAACAATATTGGCTAAATATTTAAAGGACATTAAAACATGTTTTTCTTGTTGCATCTAAAATAGATCATTTTAATTTTAATTCTTTTTTTTTTTTCACTTTTTAAAAAACAAATGTTCCTGGCTGAAAAAATAAATTATTTCTGCTTTTCTGATTTTGGGATGTGTCTCCTTCCACCAATTAACCTTTGAGAGTATTTCAGATTAACTAATGAGCTTATATCCCTATTTAAAAAGAGCTCTTACATTTTTTTACAATGCACCAAGAAACTGTTTTACCATATTAGGGTATTTATTTCCCCATTTAGGGCTACATTACAAGTGAAGCTCTATTTTAATGTGCACCCATAAAGGGTCAAATGTGCCCGTTAACGGGTGCACTTTAAATAACCTGCAATTACAAGTTACTGGTTAATGCTTCCCCAAGCTCACGGGAGCACTTTGCGCTAAGCGCAATTAACCAGAGGTCAGACCTCTGGTTAATAAAAAAAAAAGTTGCCCCAATTGCCCCCAAATAAAATAAAAATATAAGCACAAAACAGTTATAAGGGGTTAAAGTGAGGTAATGTGAGAGTGTTAGACAAAAGCGGCACTGAAAGTGCCTTTACATTGCGGTCCATGGGGATTGTGATTGCACATACACATATAAACACATACATATATATATTTTTAATTTGCTGCCCAACACTGCGCGACTTACCTCTTGTGCTGCGCTAGGTGCTTTGCCATTTCTCACGGAATGAGAACATGGCTCCCATTAGAGTCTATGGAAGCACGCTCTCGTGAGTGCAAGGCTTCCAGGCAATGCGAATGCAAGGTCATGTTCGCATTGGACTTAACTTGTAATACCAGTGCATATTTGCCTGCGCAAATATCTTGCTCACCAAAGTGCAATTTTCCTCTCCACACGTAATCTAGGCCTTATTCTTTATCTACACTGAATCTTAAAATACTGTCCATACTTGTAAAATACTCACCGTGTGGCAACCTTACCTACATTTTAGTACCTAAGCAAGAATACATTAATCAGCTGTTTTATGTTCAGCAAACACTGTCATTAAAGTGAAATGTGTTAATACAACTACATATTGTAAAAATACATGATGGTAACACCCATAAGAACATAAAATATCCTCTTTAATATGCTAAGAAACTCAAGAATAACTCTTTGGTGAATCTCTTCTATAAAAAAAAAAAACTTGGGTGATGAAAGGTATAAATCAGCATACTCTGTGGGATTTTAAAACACACTACAATATTTGCTATGGAAATAAAAGACAAATACAGTGTAGGAGAGCAAGTCATACAGTATGTGTCAATGTTCATATAAAAGAACAAGAAGGTCTGCATTATGTTAACTATCTTGTGTTTCTGCACACCCATTACTGAGCCAGATTATTGGAGCAAAAGCGGAAAAAACTCCCCACTGTTACGCTAACTGGAACGCATTTTCTCAAGTGCGCTAACCCGACATAAAAATGTGAATTCTCATAATCTGGCCCACGGTTGGCTTAAATGAATTACCATTACAAAAACTTTTACTTAAACAGTAAACAGATCTGCCTCATAAGTGTATTTCAGTTCAAACAGAAAAGAAAAACTTAAACTTTTATTATGAGTTGATTTTCTTCATAAATGGAAAGAGTCCACAGCTGCATTCATTACTTTTGGAAATTCAGAACTTGGCCACCAGGAAGAGGCAAAGACACCCAAGCCAAAGGCTTAAATACTCCTCCCACTTCCCTCACCCCCCAGTCATTCTTTGCCTTTCATCCCAGGAGGTTGGCAGAGAAGTGTCAGACGTTTCCGATAGTCTCTTATGGAGGGTAGTACTCTTCGGGATGGGACTGGAGTTTTAAGTAATCCTGTCAGCCTCTCGGTGAGAGCATGGGTGAAAGTTAGAGTTCAGAGATGCAGGAAGAGTCTTTCTGCAAAACCATTCCAACTCACATTAACAGCTCCACAAGCAATCAGCGTTCACGAGTTTCGCTGCCTGCTTTTTTCTCTCAAGTCCATGGCAGAGGTGACGCTACTATCTGTCACACTTGAAGGGCAGTGTTCCTGTTCCACGGCGTAGATTCTGGTAAGATTGTTTAATTTTACTTTCATCATGGATGTATTGTAATTTCAACTGTTTATCCGACAGGGGCTGCAAACTTTTGGGGATAATTTTAACATAGGGTCTCAGTGAGGCTCCTTTTTGTATCTAGGAATCAAGGGTCAATATCTCCTGAGAGGGATTATTGAACAGGGGGGATTATAATCATGTTTGTTATGTGATTCTCTCTGCTACTGTGTAGTGTTGCTTTGGCTCATGGCTATTTTGGAACATAACGGCCTATGTCTAGTGATGTGGCCTTTTTGGTCGGGCCCGCTTTTGCATGGACTGCACGGTTTACCTTGTGACCCCATTTCCTTTTTCCTGACCGCGTGGCAACAGAGAAATCCTAATTTGCTGGTGTCTGATTCTCTGGAAGCGGCAGTGTCCCAATTATGGAGGATTCTTGGAGACGGATGTCTCGGATTCAGACTCTACTTCTTGTGAAGAATATGAATTGGCCGGGTGATACATGCCCATCAGTTATGTTCTAAATACCATTTTAGAGTGCTCTATTCCTTGGGATCGGGGAATGGGGTGCCCACTGAGCCATCCATCTCTGGGGATTCTATTTTTCAAGAGACAAGTTCCCTACCATCAACTCTTACTACGCATGCAAGTAACCCAAACGCTTCTTATCCTTTCTAGGGAGTGTGGCTTATTCCCACCGGAGGTTACGACACGGTTCCGCATGGTCATATCTTTGGTGCTGGCACATCGGCATCTCCCGGGAGTGTGCTTACGATATTGTCTGTGTTTCATTAACCGGGGCTCGTCAGGCGTGGGATCGCCTGGTCTAGTTCAGCCTTTCGGGGGAGCGACTGCCCCTGAGGCCTCAGGAGGTCAACCATCGGGACCAGTGTTTCCTTTTGTCCCGGCGGAGGTATTTTGCACCTTTCGTTATAGACTGGTGTGCCTTTATGTCCTACTAAGGCACGTTTTTTTGCGTTGCTGGAGGATCCCACTCTTAATGGGTCTGGGGATTCTCAGTCTTACTCTTCGACTGGCTTGCATACATGTTCAAGCATGAATAAAGGGCTGTGACCCCAAAACTTTGCTTTTTTCTCAAATACATTTCTTTAAAGAATTACTTTGGAGTGCCGTGGACTGACTATATTTACATAGACATAAAGGGGATGAAGTAATTTTCTTATAGTCTTTGTTCTTTGTGTATCCTTTTCCAGTTCTGAGCTTGGAAGTCTTGGAGCCCTGTTGGGCTGGTCCTGTGGGTCTGTCCGTTCTTCCTGGGTGATAACCTATGGGTTGCCTTATCTTTTATTTTTATCCGGTGAGGATGATTTTTATTTGGTTTAAAGCTCATGTTGTGGTGTGATGTTTCCTTCGGGAACTTTCCTCTCTGGAATTGATACTTGCGATTTTGTGGTCGCTCTGTTTACAAAAGTCTGTCTGACTGTTCTTTATCCCTCCATCATCGGGGGAGACTCTATGTGGCCTTGACAGTGCTGGGGCCCTTGGTTTCATGCTGGTCCTGACTGGGTACAAATCCTTCTGTCTTTGAGGCCTAGTTCAGACACGTGGCACCTTTTTATGTCCGGTTGGTCCGGTGAGGGTGCCTAGTGATCAGAATATGATTTGTGTGATTGTCTTGTTTCACAAGCTTCAACTAGCATCCTGAGAGCACTTGAAAGTCCGTGGTTTCTTAGGGTCATGGGGGATTGGTTCAGTCCTCATTTTTAGTTATATTTATTTATTATTATTAGTAGTAGTACTTCACAATTCCCTGGTCACACTCAGAATCAATTAGCACTACCATTAGATTAATGTCACTTATAGTTTCAGTATATTAATGGTACATACATTAAATTAGGGTTCATTTTTTCACACAATCTCTATAACCTCAATTCAGTACTCGATATTCACTGCACAGAGGATATACATTTTTTGGTATAGGTTTTATAGAAATTATAGGATTATATCACATTATTTCAAACCTCATTACAATGTTATCGATACTATTACAAATTTATTAAAAACATGGAGGGCTTGAAATTGTAATTTGGGATCACTTAGTACTTTGAATTTTTATTATTGTTTAGATTTAAATAACAGAATGTTATTATCTCCCAAACTAAATTGGTTTAAATCCAAAATATTAAGAAACATATAGAGATCTACTACATTTAAAACGAATATCATAACATTTAATTACCATCTCAATGCATTATGTTATCAAGCAGAAATCGTACCTGTATGATGTATGGCATTATGTGTGTAAGCATTATAGTAATAACACAGCTAAAAATGTCTTATGCACACAGAGCATATATAGATATATGTTAAGCAGGGGTGATCCCCTGAAATTCAGAATCTAGAGGACATTTACTAGTACATCTCATGTATATAAAATTTAGATCATTGTACATATGTCGTGTATCAAATATAAGACGAGTCATTATGTCTATTTTTAATACGTCGTTTGATGTTGCTAAAAATGTATTTATTGATATGTTATTTGTTGTCAGCTAAGATATAATTCTGTTAGTATTGTGAGAGACATAGCACCTAATCAATTAACACATGTGTTACGGTGGGTGTGTTACATATAAACCATCTCCATTGGTGCGAGAGTTATGGTGGGTGTGTAATACACAAACCATTCCCATTGGTTAACTCAGCCTTTTAAGACAGCAAGGTAGTTCACTAAATTTATGAGCCTGATGAAACGGCGTGCAGCCGAGAAACGCGTAGCGAAGTTTTAAGTATTTTAATAAAAGTTTTTATATTGTTCTACCTTGCTTTGAACTATTCTTTTCCACCGGACGTTTGAGAGTACCAGCTACCTTTTTGGGAAGTCAGCCGAACGGCTTTACAAAGTTTCGGTCCGCTCGATATTGCACTGATTGTGCATACACGTTTGTGAGTATATACACCTACCCACTGTTAGCAGTCCCATATTGGTAAGGGTTATCTGCACCAAAGGTGTTCTATGCTTCATTTCTCCTAGGGGCCTGAATACTGCCGGGAGCATATCAGCATATCGGGAGAGAAAGAGTCAGCCGAACGGCTCTGAAGTTTCGGCTTGTGGATTATTGCACTGGAAGTGCAAATACTTTTGTGAGTACTAGTATTTTTTCTTTTGGAAATCTCACTTATTGTTGGGTTTATCTGCACCAGAGCGCCTCTTCTTTTTTTGTCATTTTCAGGACCAAGTTTTATCCTCACGTATATTTTGGAGAGAGCTGCTGTTGTTCTGGGGATATCTACATTGCACCACTCCTCAGGAATTTTGGGACTTTCAGTACACTGAACATATATGGACATTTTTGTTGTATATTAATACCAAGGAATCTACCAAGTATTTATTTGTTATTATTAATGATCAGTTATTATTGACCACTTATATATATATATATATATATATATAATTTTATAGTTGTATTATTGTTTTTTATATATATTCTTCACAAAAACAGAAAATATCACTATTAGAATCTCCACCTTAGGAATAGCATTGAATAGGCGCACCTCTTTTTTTCTAAACACACTTTGTTAGTGTTGTTCCTTCTATTTTTTCTAGCATCCTGAGAGCACTTGAAAGTCCGTGGTTTCTTAGGGTCATGGGGGATTGGTTCAGTCCTCATTTGCCTTTCAATCTAGTGGGACGGCACTCCGTTGAGATCCATGGGGACATGCTCAGTCTTTTCCAAAATTTTCGGGAACTAGAGTGTTCCTTCCCGTTGTGGGTTGGAGGCTTGGAGGATTTAAGTCCTTCATACCACCATTCTTATGGTTTTGCCTTTCATGGTCTCTTTTGAAGTGTCCCTTTAGGACTTGTTCATTTTAGAGGTTTTCTTCCTTTGGGTCGAGAATTTCTCGACTTCGTCCGGTTTTTCTGGTGGCTTTGGCCGCTTAATTAGGAAGTGAAGGCTGTGAGGCTCTGTCTTCCTTCGGGAGTTATTTGTCTCCATATCAGGGGTGATATGAGATGTCTCTTTTTCCAAGTTTTTTACTTAGGGAATGTTTTTCTGCCTGGGTTCGGGATGCTTTGCATTCTTCTCCCTTGGGTGTGGTCCTCTGGAACATTAATCTGAAAGGATTATGGAGACTAGCCTTTCTTTCTACTTTCTTTCGGGTGACTCTTTTCTCGTTTTCATTTCCCTTAGTGCTGCCCTTGGGGCCTTTGGGCTCTAGAGAAATTGTGTGACTTTGTTGCGGCCTAGTACCTTGCTGGGGTGGTGTTGACCTCCATCTAAGGGTGTTCTCTTCCCTTTGGGCTGGGAATTATGAGTGAGTCCTGTACCCATTCTCTGGGTTTCCCAGTTCTCATCCCCTGTGAGGTCTCATTGCTTCATATGGGGTATCTTGTGTTTACTGAGGGTGTCATTCATTCTAGGACGATTCTGGGTCCCGGGTCCGGAGTTCTTGTCTGGGATCCTTCTTGGATGCCTGGAGACTTATGATCCGGTGGACTGGTTTGGGAAGATCCAATTTTTTTCAGGGACCCTATGTTGCGACATAGAGGCTAGCTCATTGGGCTTGCAAGCAGGTATGCCAGAGTTCTCATCCACCTTTGGGTACTGGTTATAAACTTTAAGGCCTGACTTGTCCTTCGGACAGAGTGTGCTCCTCTATGGGGAGTTTTTTTCTCTGTTGGGTCAACAGTGGTGTCTGGATGATTTTTCATTCAGCCCGTGTTTTGATCATACTATGGCTTCATGTCTTGTAGACATGTACGCTGTTCTTATCTGTGCCCTTCCCTTTGGAGGGGATAGTTTATCTTCCTTATGAGTTGGGGTTTCCTCTCTTTGGAGGGTCTTTGTCCTGCCCTGTATGTAGGAGGTTGGATCAGGTAGCTTATTTCTGTATGGGGCAGAATCTGCTGCTCTGTGGGCTCTGTTCTTCCTGTTGGAAATTGATCTCTCTACGTAGAGACTGTCTAAGAGAGTTGTGACAGGTCTTCCAATGGATCTATTGCACTTTTCTCTGTTCCAGGCCCTAGGGAGTTCTCCTTGGGAGTGCCTTATTTTGGAGGAGCAGATTGGGTTGGTATCCAAGCTCTGTTGGGGTGGGTGAGTCCCCCCTTTTTTTTTCATTACCTGGGTACTTGTGGTTGGGGTCTTTCTGTCCCCCTGTCTATCAGACATGTCTCTTGTGTGGGCTGGTCTGGTGTTGGAGCAGGATCTGAGATCTGTTGCTCTTCTATTTCATCCTCGGAGCATTTGAGGTATAGTAAGCCTTTTTGAGGTTTCTCCTTTCTCCACATTCAATATTTGTGCGGAGGACTGGCGGCTCTTAGATAGTAGTGAATACTTAGCAGTCTGAAGGATCCTATCTTCAGTTGCTTTCTACTTGCCTGCAAGTATTTAAGTTTCAGAGTAATTTTTAGATGACGGCAGCATGTAGTGTTTTTGCTTTAGGTGTTGTTCGTCAGACCTATCCGAGCTTGCTGCACGAGGTTTCGTTTGGAATATTTCAGTATTCTGAGATACCTTTTTGCGACTTGGGGACCTTCGTCTTCAGTTGCTTTCTAGAGTTTGGTTGCACTGTGTTAGGGGAAGATCCTCTCTCTGTTTCATACTCCCGGCCTTATCCCGTAGTTTCTGTATTTCTGGGGTCTGGGCGTTACCTCCCCTTGTTTCTATGAGACTGGCTGACTGGTTAGCTTGACCCGGTTTCTCTGGTTTTTGCTCTGTGTTTTTATTTAGGACTCATTGTGCCCTTTTTATGGTTTTTTTCTGGAGTTCCTTATGCTAGCTGGAACTAGCTCAGCATACTAATGCAATGTAGCTACTCTGCAGTGTAGCAAACCGAGGGTTGTAAGTTCAATCCCCGGCGAGGTCTACTCAGCCTTTCCTCCTTTCAAGGTTGATAAAATGAGCAGGGCCTTGAGTCCCTTAAGGGGGATTAGCCGCGCTTTACAAGTACAATCATGTTTTCTCTGTGCCTTTTCTTCTTTGTGGAAGAATACGGTAGTTTGTTCCCTTTCTTTAGTAAGGGGTGTGTTGTTTGGAGACCGACTGCTGGGGACTGTGTCTCTTGGAGGCTGTTGACTCAGTCGAGTCTAGTTCCTTCGGTCTCTAGCAAGGCTGTGGACTATCTGTGGGTCAGTGTCCATGGGCCTTTTCCTTTTTTTCAAAGTTGTTCTCGGCTTCGGACGAAGCGGGATTTTGTTGGGTAGGAGTTTTCAGGCCTGGTGCCCTCAGAATGGGCCGCCTCTTGTACCCTCCCGTTTTTGCATTCAGTGTCTTCTATAGCTTGGGTATTATTTTCCCAAAACTAATGAATGCAGCTGTGGACTCTTTCCATTTATGAAGAAAAACTTAAATTATGTTTACCTGATAATTTTCTTTTCTTCAGATGGAAAGAGTCCACAGCTCCCCACCCATATTTTTTCTGTGGAGCATCTGTTATTTTTGTTCTCTTGACACCTTTTCACCCTGATATTTCTTCTACTGTTCCTTGTTCCTCAGTAGAATGACTGGGGGATGAGGGAAGTGGGAGGAGTATTTAAGTCTTTGGCTGGGGTGTCTTTGCTTCCACCTGGTGGCCAGGTTCTGAATTCCCAAAAGTAATGAATGCAGCTGTGGACTCTTTACATCTGAAGAAAAGAAAATTATCAGGTAAGCATAATTTAAGTTTTTCTTGCGGCTTTTTGCAAACTTATGCAGTTTGTTTTCATTGTATTGAATAAATATGCAAACCTCCCAACATTTGTGGCTGGGTATCAGGGATTCAGGAGTTTGATGGGGGCCTGTTGTAATTTTGTGGGAGAAGCCATGCAGGGATGAGATTGGATGGTGGGTGTGTCTGAGCAGTCTGTTGCGTTCACTCCTGTGTGCTCCGTGGGTAGAGCTAAGGGAAATTCTGCTAATAAGGACATATGGCTGTCTCAGAAGAACAGCAGGACAGAGATAATAATCAGGGACTGTCCCTCTAAAATAGGGACAGTGGGAGGTATGAAAAACTCAAAAGCAAAAGTAAAATTCACACATTTAAATTATACTAAACTATCAATAGCCCTTAAAGGGGCCTTTTGCGGGGCATTGTCCCAAAGTAATCAGCTCTTTTACCTGTAAAAAAAATGCCCTTTTAAGGCAATGCCCATACAATTGTCCTTTTCAGGGCAATGTGGAGCTTAGGTTTTTTTAGATAGGATTTTATTTGGGGGGTTTGGTTGTGTGGGTGGTGGGTTTAACTGTTGGGGGTTGTTTGTATTATTTTTTACAGGTAAAAGAGCTGATTTCTTTGGAGCAATGCCCTGCAAAAGGCCCTTTTAAGGGCTATTGGTAGTTAATTCTAGGTTAGGGGTTTTTTTTTATTTTAGGGGGGCTTTTTTATTTTGATAGGACTATTAGATTAGGTGTAATTAGTTTAAATATTTGATAATTTCTTTTTTATTTTGTGTAATTTAGTGTTTGTTTGTTTTTTGTAATTTAATTAATTGTATTTAATTAATGTAATTTATTTAATTGTAGTGTAAGGTTAGGTGTTAGTGTAACTCAGGTTAGGTTTTATTTTACAGGTAAATTTGTATTTATTTTAGCTAGGTAGCTAGTAAATAGTTAATAACTATTTACTAACTAGTCTACCTAGTTAAAATAAATACAAATTCACAGCTTTTTCACAATTGAGAAATTAATTTCTGGCATGAGTTTAATTTCTTTGCTATATAATCCCCCCTAACCTTTTTTATTTTTTATACAAATTTCTTTAACACTTCTCTGCAAAACAGTACTACTCACTACGCACAGTGTGGTGCTGCTAAGGTAAGTAAATGACACACAGAATCTGTATATAAGCCACCCACACAAACACCTACACTATGAGCTGTACAAAGTATATAAATTAATTATGGTTATTTGAATCTCTGAATTTCAATATAACATTGGAAGTACCACATTTTCAGACGTAACTGGAAGCTTGATAAATCCTTAATTAGTTGTACCTATGATAATGACATCAGATGCAAATATATTGTATATCCTTAGTCCAACACTGACACAGGTTAAATAGGTTTACAAGAAAACATGTTTGCAAATATTTTTTTATTTACATTTGTTTGCTTCTAATTAACTGTGCAAAAATGAAGAACTGTGAATCTATGTAGGTTTGATCTCTGATAATGTAAAACTCAAATTCAAAATGAAAAGAAAAAAGACTGACTGCATAGAATGAGAGCAGCATCAAGATTCTCTATTCTTTCGCTAGAGCTATCAATCAACCTGATCGTATTCGACAAGTTATGGAGCAGTGGTCTTTAGACCGCTGCTTCATAACTTCTGTTTCCGGCGGGTCTGAAGGCTCGCGCGTAAACAGGGGCATGATAAATCGGCCCCTTGGTCCATAATATGGATCCTAGAGGGGAAATGTGTTACAGAGATTTGTTTATCTGTAATAGATGCAATTTATTTGTGATTAATGGATAAAAAATAAAATATTCTCTATTCAGCTTTTTAATTCTCAAGTTTCTATAATTCCTTTTAATATACATGGTGTGGAAACAATACTACATTTTCTCATTGGTGTAAGTAAATCTCCTTTTAAGAGTTATGAAAGCCAGCTAGCATTGCATTGTCATTATGCAATTGAGATCTCCTCTAATATTTTATGGATTCTGAACTATGCATAATTCCAATCTTGAAAAGGTTACTATAGCATATTTAGTAAAACTGAATAAATTGATTAGAATAATTTACTAATAAAAAAAACTTTACAAAAACTTCTGAAACAGTTATGTAAATTATGTTGATCTGGTATTAAAAAGGGATACTTTTGTGGCCTTTTTTTACTGCAAATATATTAACAACAGCAACATGGCTACACAATTTTTATATCTTAAAAACTTGAATCGCCACAGTCCTGTTCTTTGGAGGGCCACTTTGAAAACATTTAACCTCAAAATATCTCAGAATGTACTGAACTGATTTAAATCAAATATTCAGCGTTTTAATGCAAATATCCAAACTGCACCCAGTTTCTTTTAAATATTTTTAAAGTTGCTAGTTTGAAAAGCAGGGTGTATCATAGTATTTAATAAGCTCTACAAACTTTGACTTAGCTTCTCTCCTTTTCTATTATTGGAGCTTTATTAGTTAAAAAAAAAGAAGGAACAAATGTATTTATTGTATTTCTAAATTGCTAAAAAGTCGAGTCACAAGCATTTATTTATCCATCACATGCTAGTGAATATGCAAGATCATCAAGCCTGTTGTACACCTGTTCTAATACAAGTTAAAGAGGTCCTTGCTGGATGAGGACAGCCATTGGCTGCTACATGTGTATGCCACTACTAACACTACTAATTAGCCCACTAACATATAATGCTCTAAAGCTGCAATGTGCAAGATTTTAGCCAACTGTTTAAAATGCATAGTGGGCTCATTCCAGTCTATTGGAATTCTGGGATTACTGTGTGGATTCTCCTGGGTATTTCACTAATAAAAAAAAAAAAAAAAAAAAAGTAGGATTCCACAACTTGACACTTTTTTGAGTGGTATTTCTAGACTGCTTGAATTATATATTTTTTCAATGCTATTTTTGCACATGCTCAGTTTCACGTTAATACACCAGATAGATTTTATTTTTTAAATTTATTGTAAAGTGTCAAACTAAACTCAAACCACACTATTAAATATAATATTGAATTCATACAAATTTGTGACAACAATGAACTGTTTGGAGGTTTATAAACATATTAATTGAACAATTAAAGTGATTTTAAATGATTAATTGCACATGTCGTGAATTGAAATTAATGTTTAACCCTTCGGCTGATAAGCCATTTCCCACCTAGGTGCTAAGCTGGATTTGAGCTTTTTTTTTTTACTTTTTTTAATTTTTTTAATTTTTTACTTTTTTTTCCAGATCCCCAAGACTTATACTGTTGGAAAGGTTAGGCGATTACCTTTCCAACGGTGGGTCTTGGGGGTCTGTAGCTGCTTAGATGCCTAAGATACAGGCTTCTAAGCAGCATGCCCCCATTTCCCTATATTGTCCATTGTTATTTTAAATAAAGTTGCATGATGATGTCATCACGTCATTGCGCGTGAAGTCACTGCACGAATCGTGAAGCCCCAGCGATGCCTCTCACTATTCAGGCCAGATCGCTGGGGTGGGAGTAGGTGGGAGCCCCCAGATTGCCCTCAAGGTGGGTGAGTGCTAGCGACGGCTCTGAGCCTTTGTCAGGGACAATTTGCGAAGGCTCAGAGCCATCATTAGCACTCACAGGGTTAAGTGAATAAGCTTACATTAAGACATATTAGGCATTTTTCACCAATATTGAATTAATTATCAGTAGTGTTTTACTTCACTGCAATTTCTTTTTCTTTTATTTTTTTGTCTATCGAGGTCTCTGAAAAAGTAAGCAAAATAAAAATAAAAGCTCCAATAATTAGAAGCATTTTATATTTGTAGTACCATGATCATACCTACAAATATTTCCCATATACTCTTTTGGGACAGTGAGGTGAGGGAATCTTGTGGGCAGTGGTCCACCAGTGTTTTGTATGCAGGGCCATAATAGGAGGAGTGGGGCCCACTGTCTGTTGTGGGTGAAGTTAAATATGTTGTGGGTGGGGTTAAACAAAGCCAGGGTATGTGGAGCTAGGCAGTATCTTTAAGCTGGGACGTTTGACCTGGTGGTGGAAGGTATCTATGATCCTTTAAAGCTGTTTAAATTGCTATGGAATCCATGTGATATTCCTTTATTACTGGCTGATACAAATGCCTCCCACAACTGTTTTTGTAGACAGGGAAACAGGTGCCCATGCTTGAAAAAAGTAACCAAAAATCAAAACTCATAAGCGCATCTCCGATTCAAATGTTTTTAATCAGGCCCACTGCCCTGCTATAAAATGCACATACTAAAAAGTAATCATACAAGCTCCCATAACAGACATCTGCAGTCTTATATCTTTGGATCTTGTAAGTCCCTGTGTACGTGCTGTACTGTAATCTTAGTTGCAAGTGTGCTGTCAGAATAAGCTACCCAAATATTGATACAAAATATTACAACTGGCACTGTGACAGGTAATACAAGAAAAAAGACCATATAAATACTGGGCCGGTGTGACCCTACTACATACGTTAACAGCAACCCTCCCATAGACAGGAGAGACAAACAGAACTAGGAACTTATAGCACTCACCCTCATATACAAGAGTAAACTAGGCTTAAACTTAACATTTAATAATATTGAGAAGTAAAAGCAGGATACTCTGCTAACACACCCCACCACCAATATAAAATCGTGTAATACCACCATGTTTCCTGGCCGATAACTGGATAAGTTGGCTTCAGGTGTCAGGGGTGTAACGCACGAAAATCTGTCAGTTTTATGAAACATTGAGAAAGGCCAATATAACGGCCGAAACAGATTTGTTTTAGAGATTTTCATGTGTTACATCCCTGACACCTGAAGCCAACGTATCCAGTTATAGACCAAGAAACAGGGGGGTGTTACACGATTTTATATTGGTGGTGGGGTGTGTTAGCAGAGTATCCTGCTTTTACTTCTCAATATTATTAAAGGTTCAGTTTTATCCTAGTTTACTCTTGTATATGAGGGTGAGTGCTATCTATCTATCTTTCTTTCTATCTATCTATCATCTATCTATCAATCTATCTATATATCATCTATCTATCTATCTATCTATCATCTTTTTGTATTTTAAAATGTATATTCTACACATCAGCTATAATCACAATAAAACAAGTGTTTCACATGTTCCCATATAGCATACAATCATTGCATTACACTCATTTTACTCACATGCACCATACCGGAAAACTTCACAAAAAGTATATCTTAATTTAATAATGATTCTGTATACTATACCATAAAAAATAGACCCTGGTTAAAGTATAATGTAGTAAAATATATATATTTAAAACTGATTCAAATATCTTGAAGGCTAGTTCATAGGCTCTCTAAATAAACAAATACATTAATAAATATATAAATAAATAAATATATAAATAAATAAATAAATAAATTAATAAATATATATATATTACATTACATCAGCATATTAAAATGAAGCATAGAAAACACAGGGTTTATAATTGATTGTCCTGCAAATAAGCACATAACATTCACATCTGAAATATGAGCCAGATCTGTATATTTTGCTTTTGCAGCATATTTTAAAAATGCGTTTGACATTTAGGTTTGACATTTATACAAAACCTTTACATATAAATTGTAAAGCTACTGAATAATAAAAATGGTTTTGTCTTACTTTTGGGAAATACATTTACTAAATTACTATACAAGACCAATGAAGCTGAAAATATTGCTGTAGGGAAAAATGTGATGCTTTGGATAATTTTTTAGTATAGCTAATGATGAGACTAAAAAAAGAACAGCTTTTCTAGCAGGCTTCTGATTATAATTAGACTTTTATAATTACTTTATAATTATTATCTTGGGCTCTGACTGAATAAATAGATGAATGACCTTAAAGAGATGGAAGTTCTAGAAAAAACTTTGGTTGCTTGTTAAGTTAAAGGGAAATTCATCTCAAAACTTTCTACCATGAAATGTTAGAACACTATTTCACATGATAACATATAGGCATGTGCATTCAGCAGTTTAGTTAGTTTTGAAAGCCGAAGACATCCAATCACAGCTTTAGGCTCTTTTCTTAGCCAGATTTCTTCTTGTGAATGTGCAACATACTAAAATCTGTGCAAATCCTGATCTATCTATCTAACTATCTATTAATCATCTATCTGTCTATCCATCTATATATTGGTCTATCTATCTATCTATCTATCTATCTATCTATCTATCTATCTATCTATCTATCTATTTATCTATCTATCTAGAGTTTAGAATGCAAACCCAAAATGTCTTATTGTTAAAGGGACATTAAAAATTTTCTTTCATGATTCAGACAGAGAATGCAATTTTAAACAACTTTCCAGTAAAGTTCTATTATCCAATTTGCTTAATTCTCTTGGAATCCTTTGTCAAATGGGTAGCAATGCACTACTGGGAACTAGCTCAATACTTATTAAGTTAATGACAAGAGGCATATTTGTGCAGCCACCAGTAAACAACTATCTCCAAACAGGGCATTACTGCTCCAAAGCCTACCTAGATATATATGGAGAGTTGTTTAAAACTGTACACTCTATCTGAATCATGAAAGTTTATTTTTTTTACTTTTTTGTCCCTTTAAAGCAAATTATATACATTCACAGGTTAAAGGTATAGGAGACCCAACATTTTTCTTTCATGATTCAGAGCCTGTATAGTTAAAAACAACTATTTTACACATAATATATAGGCATGGGCATTCTGCAGTTTTGTCAGCTGCTGAATGCAGAAGAAGGTGGCCACTTGCGGCATTCTGCTCTTTTTTAGGTCTAAGTGTGTTGCACTTTTTTACAAGAAGAATCCGGCTGTGAAAAGAGCTGAATGCCGCATTTGGCTGCTAGCAAAACTCCCGAATACCCACGCCAAATATATATATCTATAGCAGTAAATTGTTGATTCAGATAGAGCAGTTTTTTTCAACCAGTGTGCCATGAGAAATCCCCCATGCATGCTGGCGCAGCTTTTCTCCTCCTCCAGAACAGTTCCAGCCAGGTCACGTCACTCACGTTCCTTCTCAGCACAAGGAACATGACTGGAGGACTGGAGACTCACTGGAGAGGAAGAGGGAGGTGCTCCACATATAATCTTGTGCTCCACAGATAACACTTGGGGGTGTCCCTCTTTCAAATTTTGAAATGTTGGGAGGAATGTGAAAGGCTCATCAGGCATCATTTACAACCATGACATATTGACATTCATTCACAGACAATCATTATGATTGTGAATGAATGTCAATATGTCATGTATAGTTTGTAGAAGGCATGGCATGACAGCTGAGTACAGTGTGTGTGTATGTATATATATATATATATATATATATATATATATATATATATATATATATATATATATATATATATGCTGTATTAGGCTACAATGTGTGATATTGTAAAATTTTGGGATGGTGGTGTGTCGCAGGATTTTTTTATGTAAAAAAGTGTGCAACAGCCAAAAAAAGGTTGAAAATCACTGAGATAGAGCATGCAAATTTAAACAACTTTCCCATTAACTTCTGTTATTTAATTTGCTTCATTCTCTTGCTATCTTAAAGGGACAGTACACTGTAAAATAGTGTTTATATGAATGTATTTTCAATGACTTGTTATACCAGCGTCAGAGTATAAAATGTATGAAAATTGCATTTTCACATTTATTTGTGTATATGAAGTAGCTGGTTTTGTGCTTTTAAACCACAGCCTATTACAATGGGTTGAGCTTCAGGTAATATTATATCTCATTATGTTATCACTTTGTGTACAAACAGACTTGCTTCCTTATCTTATATTTGTCTGGAAAACCAAAGCTCAGTACTTAGAGAGAACAATAGAAAATTAACATTTTATTACTTAACTATCCTGCACCTCACTGGGAGTGTAATTTCTTCTGCTGACTGTGTTTACTTAGGCTATTCAATAGCTGAGACTCCAGTATCAAAACTTTCAGTATAGGTTGGGATACCACAAGCTAACTCAGCTATTTCAAAAGCCAAACTAGGGGTAAAGGAGCTACTTGTAAACAATTTAATACACTCCTGCAGGTAAAATGGATCATTTTGAAGAATTTAAATAGGAGAACATTTTTTGGTGAACTGTCCCTTTAAGTTTAACAAGAATTTTTGCATTTCTTCAAGGCTGTGACTTGGAATGTGCAGTTTAAGTGTCCCATTTAATCTTAGACTGGAGTAGATTTGATATGTTACCTTGTATAATATAATTTAAAACACAGTGGGCTATATTATAAGTGGCACGCTAAGCTTAGGGTGAGTCGCAATATCAGTATTGCGACCGTTCTAACTTTAGCGTAGTATTACAAGTGAAAAGTAAATGTGACATAATTAATTTTGCACTCATTGGATTACCACGATTGAAGAGGTTGTGTAAAGGGTAAGAGGTTAAAATACATGTTTATTAAAACAACATTAATACATTTACAAATAAACTTACACTTATATTAACACTATCTGATCAAAATGATTCATATCATTTTTTATAAAAAATGTTATAAGGGTTAAAAGGTATATGGCATTTGTCAAAGTGTTTGAATAGAAAGGCCTATAATATACATATACATAAACACATTTGATCTCTGGAAATGGACTTGTAACCTTGAGATTCTCCATGCTTTTCCACAATTGTTGTTCCTAAGACAATTCTTTGCTGCTCTTTTTCTTCTCCATGCTCAGCGTGGCACACAGAGACACATAACAGAAAGGACTGTGGATGGCATAAGTCCCTGTGCCAACTAGCAGGCTGACGCATTTCGTCTGATCGCCGTACTCATAGCCCATAAAACCAGTGCTATACACATGCTCTTTAAAAAAAAGAAAAAATGGCCCTGATTGGTCAAATTACTTGACATGTTTCATTGGATAAACACAATTAATTATAATAGAGGTAAACTGAACTCATGTTTTATAATTAAATAAATTAGTCTCCATTTCTATAAATCAATGCCCTACAAGTTATTTGTTCTACTATTATGAACCCTGTTAGAGAAATTTGAAATATATGAGAGAGAGGGAGAGATATGCTTAATTGTACTTAATGGGACAATAAACACTGAGACTTTAATATAAAATGTTAAATTATGTGTATTCCCACCTTCCTTATTAAAGTTTGAAAACATTCGCCTAGATTTAGAGTTTGGCGTTAGCCGTCAAAAGCAGCGTCAAGGGTTCCTAACGCTGCTTTTGGCCGCCCGCTGGTATTTAGAGTCAGGCAGGAAAGGGTCTACCGCTCACTTCCCTACCGCGATTCCAGGCTACCGCAGATCCCCTTACGCTAATTGCGTATCCTATGTTTTCAATGGGATCTGCCTAATGCTGGTATTTGGAGTCTTGGGAGAAGTGAGCGGTAGACCCTCTACCGACAAGACTCCTAACGCCAAAAAAAGTCAGTAGTTAAGAGCTTTATGGGCTAACGCGTGAATATAAAGCTCTTAACTACTGTGCTACAAATAACACTAACACCCATAAACTACCTATGTACCCCTAAACCGAGGCCCCCCCCACATTGCCGCCACTCTAATAAAAAATTTTAACCCCCTAATCTGCCGACCGGACATCGCCACCACCTACGTTATACTTATGAACCCCTAATCTGCTGCCCCTAACATCGCCGACCCCTATATTATATTTATTAACCCCTAATCTGCCCCCCAACGTCGCCGCCACCTAACTACACTTATTAACCCCTAATCTGCCAACCGGACCTCGCCGCCACTATAATAAATGTATTAACCCCTAAACCGCCGCACTCCCGCCTCGCAAACACTAGAATAAATTGTATTAACCCCTAATCTGCCCTCCCTAACATCGCCGCCACCTACCTACAATTATTAACCCCTAATCTCCCGCCCGCACCATCGCCGCTACTATAATAAAGTTATTAACCCCTAAACATAACTCTAACCCTAACCCTAACACCCCCTAACATAAATATAATTTATATTAAATGAAATAATATTCCTAAAATTAACTAAATTATTCCTATTTAAAACAAAATACTTATCTATAAAATAAACCCTAATATAGCTACAATATAATTAATAATTACATTGTAGCTATTTTCGGAATTATCATTATTTTACAGGCAACTTTGTATTTATTTTAACTAGGTACAATAGCTATTAAATAGTTATTAACTATTTAATAGCCACCTAGTTAAAATAAATACAAAATTACATGTAAAATAAATCCTAACCTAAGTTACAATTAAACCTAACACTACACTATCATTAAATTAATTAAATAAATTACCTACAATTAAATACAATTAAATAAACTAAACTAAATTACAAGAAAATAAAAAAAATTACAAGAATTTTAAACTAATTACAATCAGCCAATCAGATTGAGCTCGCATTCTATTGGCTGTTCTGATCAGCCAAGTTCAGTCGGACTGAACTTGAATCTGATTGGCTGATTGAATCAGCCAATCAGTTTTTTCCTACCTTAATTCCGATTGGCTGATAGAATACTATCAGCCAATCGGAATTCGAGGGACGCCATCTTGGATGACGTAATTTAAAGGAATCTTCATTCAGCGAGTAGGCGTCGGTTGAAGAGGGTGGATCCGCGTCGGCTGGGAAGAAGATGGCTCTGCTCCGCTCCGGATGGATGGATGAAGATAGGAGATGTCGCTTGGATGAAGATGTCTGCCGGTCCGGATGTCCTCTTCTGCCCGGGTAGGATGAAGACTTCGGCCCGGCTGGGTGAAGACGACTCAAGGTAGGGAGATTTTCAGGGGGGTAGTGTTAGGTTTATTTAAGGGGGGTTTGGGTGGGTTAGAGTAGGGGTATGTGGGTGGTGGGTTTTAATGTTGGGGGGGTTGTATTTTTTTTTACAGGCAAAAGAGCTGATTACTTTGGGGCATGCCCCGCAAAAAGCCCTTTTAAGGGCTGGTAAAAGAGTTGATTACTTTGTAATGTAGAATAGGGTAGGGAATTTTTTATTTTTTTTATTTTATTTTTTATTAGGGGGCTTAGATTAGGTGTAATTAGTTTAAAATTCTTGTAATATTTTTTAATTTTCTGTAATTTAGTGTTTGTTTGTTTTTGTAATTTAGTTTAGTTTATTTAATTGTATTTAATTGTAGGTAATTGTAGGTAATTTATTTAATTAATTTAATGATAGTGTAGTGTTAGGTTTAATTGTAACTTAGGTTACGATTTATTTTACAGGTAATTTTGTAATTATTTTAACTAGGTAGCTATTAAATAGTTAATAACTATTTAATAGCTATTGTACCTAGTTAAAATAAATACAAAGTTGCCTGTAAAATAAATATAAATCCTAAAATAGCTACAATATAATTATTCGTTATATTTTAGCTATATTAGGGTTTATTTTACAGGTAAGTATTTAGTTTTAAATAGGAATACTTTAGTTAATAAGAGTTAATTTATTTTGTTAGATTAAAATTATATTTAACTTAGGGGGGTGTTAGGGTTAGACTTAGCTTTAGGGGTTAATACATTTATTATAGTAGCGGCGAGGTCCGGTCGGCAGATTAGGGGTTAATACTTAAATTTAGGTGGAGGCGACGTTGGGGGGGGGCAGATTAGGGGTTAATAAATATTATGTAGTTGTCGGCAATGTTGGGGGCAGCAGATTAGGGGTTCATAGGGATAATGTAGGTGGCGGCAGTGTCCGGAGCGGCAGATTAGGGGTTAATTGTGTAATGCAGATGTCAGCGATAGTGGGGTCGGCAGATTAGGGGTTAATAAGTGTAAGGTTAGGGTTGTTTAGACTCGGGGTTCATGTTAGGGTGTTAGGTGCAGACTTAGAGAGTGTTTCCCCATAGGAAACAATGGGGCTGCGTTAGGAGCTGAACGCTGCTTTTTTGCAGGTGTTAGGTTTTTTTTTCAGCCCAAACTGCCCCATTGTTTCCTATGGGGAAATCGTGCACGAGCACGTTTTGCCAGCTTACCGCTACCGTAAGCAACGCTGGTATTGAGGGTTGAAGTGGAGCTAAGTTAGGCTCAACGCTCCCTTTTTGGAGCCTAACGCAGCCCTTTAGACAACTCTAAATACCAGCGTTGTTTGGAAGCAGCGGTAGGAAAAAAAGCAGCATTAGCTACGCGGGTCTTTACCGACAAAACTCTAAATCTAGGTGTAAGAGTTTTCCTATTCTGACAACTGGAAGGAAACATATTAAGTTTTACAATCTTAACCCTACCAAATATGTGTCCCTAATTGGCTTCAGCAGAGACTATCAGAAAAGGAATTGCAAAACAATGGTTATATTTTAAACACATAATAATTTTGTCTAGCCTTGCTTGCACCAGTTACAAGATTCGATTGGCTCTTCCAAATAAGGCAAGTGATAGGCAGAATCTGGCTATTGAAAAACATTTGCAATAAACAAGATCTTAATGTATTTAAAAAAAATTCAAGCTCACCCAATGGGGGGGTAGTTATCAAGCCGTCAACCTCAAATACGCTGGAATTCCGCAGCGTATTTGTGGCGAGGCTGATTCGCCTTAGTTATCAAAGGCTCGAGACCGGCAAAAGTAGAATTTTGTGACGTAAGCTTCGATCCGCCGGACTCAGTCCGACACAGATCGATTCTTACGTCACTCCAGATGTTCCGCACACAAGTGCGGCACATTCTCACTACTTTTGCTAGCTATCAAAAAACTAGCAGGTACGCTCGGCACTTTTCCGGCCCAGCGTACCTGGTTTTCAATCCGCCACCCCTGGAGGCGGCGGATCCCATAGGAATCAATGGGAGTCTGACCATAGCGAAAGTACAAGTTCGCTGCTGACAGACATCCCATTGATTCCTATGGGAGCTGTCTACACCTAACACCCTAACATGTACCCCGAGTCTAAACACCGCTAATCTGACCCCCCCCTACACCGCCGCAACTAAATAAAGTTATTACCCCCTAAACCGCCGCTCCCGGAGCCCACCGCAAGCTACTCTATACATATTAACCCCTAAACCGCCGCTCCCGGAGCCCACCGCAACTATAATAAATGTATTAACCCCTAAACCGCCGCTCCCTGAACCCGCCGCAACCTATATTAAATGTATTAACCCCTAATCTGCCCCCCCTACACCGTCGCCACCTATAATAAATTTATTAACCCCTATCCTGCCCCCCACTACGCCGCCGCCACTGTAATAAAATTATTAACCCCTAAACCTAAGTCTAACCCCTAACTTAAATATTAATTAAATAAATCTAAATAAATTAACTCTTATTAACTAAATGAATCCTATTTAAAACTAAATACTTACCTTTAAAATAAACCCTAATATAGCTACAATATAAATAATAATTATATTATAGCTATCTTAGGATTTATATTTATTTTACAGGTACCTTTCAATTTATTTTAACCATGTACAATAACTATTAAATAGTTATTAACTATTTAATAGCTTACCTAGCTAAAATAAAGAGAAATGTACCTGTGAAATAAATCCTAACCTAAGTTACAATTACACCTAACACTACACTATACTTTAATAAATTATTCCTATTTAAAAATAAATACTTACCTGTAAAATAAACCCTAAGATAGCTACAATGTAATTAATACTTATATTATAGCTATCTTAGGATTTATATTTAGTTTACAGGTATCTTTGTATTTATTTTAGCTAGTTAGAATAGTTATTAAATAGTTATTAACTATTTAATAACTACCTAGCTAAAAGAAATACAAAATTACCTGTAAAATAAATCCTAACTTAAGTTACAATTAAACCTAATACTACACTATCATTAAATTAACTAAATAAACTACCTACAAATAACTACAATGAAATACAATTACATAAACTAACTAAAGTACAAAAAATAAAAAAAGCTAAGTTACAAAAAATAAAAAAATAAGTTACAAACATGTTAAAAATATTACAACAATTTTAAGCTACTTACACCTAATCTAAGCCCCCTAATAAAATAACAAACCCCCCCCAAAATAAAAAAAATCCCTACCCTATTCTAAATTACATAAATTTCAAAGCTCTTTTACCTTACCAGCCCTTAAAAGGGCCATTTGTGGGGGCATGCCCCAAAAAGTTCAGCTCTTTTGCCTGTAAAAGAAAAATACAACCCCCCCCCAACATTAAAACCCACCACCCACATACCCCTAATCTAACCCAAACCCCCCTTACAAAAACCTAACACTAATCCCCTGAAGATCATCCTACCTTGAGTCGTCTTCACTCAGCCGAGCCACCGATGGAACTGAAGAGGACATCCGGAGCGGAAGAAGTTAATCCTCCAAGCGGCGCTGAAGAAATCTTCCATCCGATGAAGTCATCATCCAGGCGGCGCTGAAGAAGTCTTCGATCCGGCCGATGTCATCTTCAAAGAGGCGCTGAAGAGGTCTTCTATCCGGGCGAAGTCATCTTCCAAGCCGGGTCTTGAATCTTCCTTCCGCCGACGCGGAACCACCTTCTTCACCGACGGACTACGACGAATGACGGCTCCTTTAAGGGACGTCATCCAAGATGGCGTCCCCTCAATTCCGATTGGCTGATAGGATTCTATCAGCCAATCGGAATTAAGGTAGGAAAAATCTGATTGGCTGATGGAATCAGCCAATCAGATTGAGCTCGCATTCTATTGGCTGTTCCGATCAGCCAATAGAATGCGAGCTCAATCTGATTGGCTGATTGGATCAGCCAATCGGATTGAACTTGAATCTGATTGGCTGATTCCATCAGCCAATCAGATTTTCCTACCTTAATTCCGATTGGCTGATAGAATCCTATCAGCCAATCGGAATTGAGGGGACGCCATCTTGGATGACGTCCCTTAAAGAAGCCGTCATTCGTCGTAGTCCGTCGGTGAAGAAGGTGGTTCCGCGTCGGCGGAAGGAAGATTCAAGACCCGGCTTGGAAGATGACTTCGCCCGGATAGAAGACCTCTTCAGCGCCTCTTTGAAGATGACATCGGCCGGATCGAAGACTTCTTCAGCGCCGCCTGGATGATGACTTCACCGGATGGAAGATTTCTTCAGCGCCGCTTGGAGGATTAACTTCTTCCGCTCCGGATGTCCTCTTCAGTTCCATCGGTGGCTCGGCTGAGTGAAGACGACTCAAGGTAGGATGATCTTCAGGGGATTAGTGTTAGGTTTTTGTAAGGGGGGTTTGGGTTAGATTAGGGGTATGTGGGTGGTGGGTTTTAATGTTGGGGGGGGGTTGTATTTTTCTTTTACAGGCAAAAGAGCTGAACTTTTTGGGGCATGCCCCCACAAATGGCCCTTTTAAGGGCTGGTAAGGTAAAAGAGCTTTGAAATTTATGTAATTTAGAATAGGGTAGGGATTTTTTTTATTTTGGGGGGGTTTGTTATTTTATTAGGGGGCTTAGATTAGGTGTAAGTAGCTTAAAATTGTTGTAATATTTTTAACATGTTTGTAACTTATTTTTTTATTTTTTGTAACTTAGCTTTTTTTATTTTTTGTACTTTAGTTAGTTTATGTAATTGTATTTCATTGTAGTTATTTGTAGTTAATTTATTTAGTTAATGTAATGATAGTGTAGTATTAGGTTTAATTGTAACTTAAGTTAGGATTTATTTTACAGGTAATTTTGTATTTCTTTTAGCTAGGTAGTTATTAAATAGTTAATAACTATTTAATAACTATTCTAACTAGCTAAAATAAATACAAAGTTACCTGTAAAATAAATATAAATCCTAAGATAGCTATAATATAATTATTAATTACATTGTAGCTATCTTAGGGTTTATTTTACAGGTAAGTATTTATTTTTAAATAGGATTCATTTAGTTAATAAGAGTTAATTTATTTAGATGTATTTAATTAATATTTAAGTTAGGGGGCGTTAGGGTTAGGGTTAGACTTAGGTTTAGGGGTTAATAATTTTATTACAGTGGCGGCGGCGTAGTGGGGGGCAGGATAGGGGTTAATAAATTTATTATAGGTTGCGGCGGGTTCATGGAGCGGCGGTTTAGGGGTTAAACTATTTATTTAGTTGCGGAGAGGTGCGGGATCAGCAGGATAGGGGGTAATAATTTTATAATAGAGGGCGACTGTATAGGGGGGGCAGGATAGGGGTTACTAGGTATAATGTAGGTGGCAGCGGTGTCCGGGAGCGGCGGTTTAGGGGTTAATACATTTATAAGACTTGCGGCGGGGTCTAGGAGCGGCGGTTTAGGGGTTAATACATTTATAAGACTTGCGGCGGGGTCTAGGAGCGGCGGTTTAGGGGTTAGTAACTTTATTTAGTTGCGGGGGGCTCCGGGGGCGCCGGTATAGGGGGTAGAACAGTGTAGTTTAGTGTGAGTGCTTAGTGACAGGCTAGCAATAAAGCTGGGAAAAAGCCGAAGGGCAGCGAGATCGGATGAGTGATAACTGTCACAGTCCGCTGCTCATCGCCCCGCGGCTTTTTGACAGCTTTATTTGATAACTTAGGCGAACGTATTCAAGGTCCGCGGCGGCGAAGGTAGGCGAGCTTAGGCGGACGTATTGGGCCGGCGAAGCCAGAAAAGTAGACGGCTTGATAACTACCCCCCAATATGTCAGTTTATTGCTAGACTGCAGAAAAATATTATATTTACATGTTGTTTTCAGTCCTTTTAAATAATCTGTGTCTCCTTAACACTTATTTTATTTTTTGTTATGTAAATTCTTTTTATATTTTTTTATTATTATTTTTGAATGTCGGAGGATTTAGAAGGGAGATAGCAAATATTTATAACTTTTTGTAGTATGGTCTTTTGGATCTTGGTAAATTTATATTAATGATTATCCCATATTGAGTATCCTATTGTTTAGGACAAATCAATATTATGCTATATTTATTTTCTTGTAGTTCAATGTGCATATTATTAGACACTTTGCTTATTTGCAATGAGAATACTCATCTTGAATAATTCACAATGTTTAAAAAGTTTTGTTTTTTTAATCAATAATTGGTATAAAAGTTAAATCAACTATAGGAATGCTGAGTTGTGTATTTTAAGGTCCCTTCTGAATAGAAAGCACAGGAAATAATGATACTTATCTTCCTGTTCTTTGATGCATTTATCATTTAACGTTTCAGGCAAAATGAAGTAATACTGTATAATGAGCTACAAAAATTAGCTCGTTAAATGCTTTCTTAAAGTTTTGCCTGACAACATACGTTAGAATGTAAAATGGAAACCCAGGATAATGGTATCTTTGCCAATTATATTCTATGTTAAATTTTGATAAACTGGTTAAAAGACGTTGTTATCAATCACTTTATCTTATAGCAATATCCTAAAAAGCGTATAAAGGCAGATTTCCTGTATTTTATTTATCTAAGATTTCAAAAGCAATGAGAGCAAAGTAAAAAAATGCCTCGTGTCAACAAATCCTTCGTACAGAACATACAAATGTACCTTTACGCTTCAGGAACAGGCTACTTTAGAAATATTAAAGGGACATTCCAGTCAACATTTAAATGCACATAGATTAATTACATCATTGAATAGAAACATATTTGCAATATACATGTATTAGCAAAAATACTTCTAGTAAAAGTTATCTCTGTTTTAGTGTCAACATTTTTCTCTGCACGTGCATGTGAAGCATAGCTAGATATTGTCACTGCACCCACATTTTAAATAATGCAGCTGTTCAGATCATCAGTGGGGTTTGTATCATGTCAGCAATTAACAAATTGAGTTGTTAATAGATGATACAAGCACCTTAGGCTCTCTGAGCAAGTGCTGTGTTTAAAATGCTGGTGCACGGTGCATACTTAAATACACTTTTGAAACAGCTATAGCTTTTATTAGAAGCATTTTTGCTAATGCATGTATATTACAAAATTGCTTCTGTTCAATACCAAAATGCACCCATGTGGTTTTCAATTTTGGCTGGAATATCCCTTTAAGCAAATCTCTAGTTAATGGCATCCATATGAAGTGCTTGAAAACTAACCTTTAACAGTTTCCATTGACTTCAATGGGAAGCAAAAACAACCTTTATACTTCATCAGCTTTGTGAACATCAGAAAATTGTAATCATTTTCACAGCATTTTAACAATATCGGCCTGTTGAAAATTATTACTGGCTTGTATATAAACACCTTAGGAATATTTTATATTATTGTCTACTTGTGCCATAAAAGAGTAAACATATTATAAATTCCAGGGCTTGATTTGCAATTCTTTTTTTCTATGGAAATCAGAATTTAATAAATGTACAATGGATTTTGGAAGACTTTTGCCTTTGGCACCAAGCTGCCCTGCAATTTAACATGCAAGAAACAATATAATACCGTAGGCATAACTCAAACCCGTGAGATGCCCACATGATTGGGTGATAGCATGGAGTGTTATACTTAAAATAGCTCTAGTATATTTAAAACTAACAGTGAGGGTATATGTGTATGGTGAGACAGGTGATAGTGCAGGGGGTTTGTGGGTTGAAGTCAAAGAAAAACTTTAGTAGGAAATTGTTACAAAACACTGATCATTTGCGAAGAACCCGGCTGCTATAGCAAATAGGGAAGGCTGCAAATCATGATATTTTAGATCAGTGACAAGGGGACAATTTTCTGAGCAATCTAAAAGTAAGTTACATGACACAATAAAGAGGTACTTAAAGGCATGCCATTTAAAAAAACTTTCAATTGTGTTTCTATTGTTAAATTTGCTTTGTTCTCCTGGTATCCTTTGTTGTAGGAGCATAAAATGCACTACTGAGCTAGCTGAATGCACTGGGTAAGCCAATGACAAGAGACTTATATGTGCTGCCACCAAATAGGAAGCTAGCTACCAGTAGTGCATTGCTGCTCCTCAGCCTACCTAATATGCCTTTCAACAAATGATACAAAGAGAACAGAAGTAAGAAGAAGCAACTTAGAAAACAGAAGTAAACTGGAAAATTTGTTTAAAATTGTATTCTCTATCTTAATCATAAAAGTAAGATTTTGGATTTCATGTTCCTTTAAGAAAAAACAGTTATTTAATTTATTTAAAGAATATGCTATAGATTAATTATTGCAAGTGTATATGGGATATATAAATCTTGAAGAAGGTCCACCAGATTGTTTTAATTTAAAGATTCAAAGTAAATAGAAAAGAACAGCAAAACTATCTATAAAACATTTTTCAAAAATAGAAATGGCAAAAAAAAAGAAATCTATAAAGGCAAAGTGGCATAGTTAGGATGAGCAATGATGAGTAGGTAAATGCTAAAGTATTAAATACATTATTTTCTTCAGTTTACAAATAAAAAAAATTGTGTTAAGGATGGCACAATAAAATAGAATTTTAGTCACAAAAACTCAGATGATTCTGGATGATTTCAGAAAGAGGCTTGCTAATACTTATGTAAATAATGGTGCACATCAAGATGGAATACATTTATGAGAATTTAGCCCTCTAAGGGTCAGATTACGAGGGAATGCAAATTAAAGTTCCCACTCGAGCGTTAATTGCGCTAGAAGTAACGTTTTTGTGCACGTTGGGTTACGCTTGTATGCCGAGTTAAAAGTAAAAAGTTATTGCTCTCGCACTAACCTGAGGAACGTAAAAAGCCAAACGTACAATACCACGTGCTATAACCTATTCCCCAATAGAAGTCAATGGAGAAAAAAAGTGAAAAAAAAACCCTACTCACACGCAAACCGTATCGCATATTCAATTGTGCGGAAGCGATTGTTTTTACTTTCAACTTGTAATACAATCGCAATTTAACCTGCGAGCAAACGAACGTGAAAACCTGATATTGCCTTCCACTTCAAATCCCGCCCTAAATTTATATTCCAAGTCTCTTTAGCTATGATACCACAGTACTAGTGTGAAAGTAGTCAGTAGTAGAATACCTGCTACAAAGGATAATAGAGGGCTGGGGTTCTTCTGGAATTAGTACTGAGCTGAGTTCATTTGTAATATTTACTGATTACCTAGGAGAGGGATTAGAGAGCAGTGTTTCCATGTTGGTTGATTATACTAATTATGTAAGGAAATTAATGCAGAACATGATAACATGATGTTCTTGCTTTGCAAAGAAATTTGTGCAAACCGGAAGAATATTAAACGTGGAAAATTAGATTTAACACATCATTAACATGAAACAAAATTTGGGGACTCAGGAGTGGAGTTATTATAGGTTATAAAAAAAAAAAGGGAAAGGAGGGCAACAAAATAAATATAAAGCGAAATATTAAATTATGGGTAAAGGATAGTCGAACTGGATCTATTTTCTCTAGAACAGAATTGCTTGAGTGGAGTTCAGATAATTGAATTTAAATATATTACCCCACTTGCTGCTATGCCTTTTTCAAATCCCTGTGCTAAACCAACGTTCAACTGCATGTAAGTCATTTTTCCCTCACAAATTATATAATTTCTTTCAGCAGGTCCAGTAGATTTAGAATATACCATATTATATTTAATTGCAGGTGAAAAGGCTACAACAAAAATGTAAAGAAAAACAAAGAACAACATATTGTTGCTATGATTTTAGTAAATAACTTTAAAAATAACCAGATAACCACTGTTGCTACTGTGATCAATTTACTAAATTGTTATCAAGGGTATTTAAAGTTGCATGAAAGGTCCATACTGGCTTTTGGGGATTGTAATAATAATAAAAGCACTCTTTTACTGTTATGACATTAATCACCTGGATTTACAGATAAACTGTATATATTTTCTTTTAAAAGGGATTTGTCCACTATGAAAAGCATAAACAAAATTGTGGCTCTATAAACATTTTAACTTTTTTATTTTTGCGGGGTTTAGTCCTTATCAAGACCCCCATTATTTAAACAGACATGTATTCATTGTCTGTAGCTGCTAAGGGAGTTTAAATCACCTCTCCCCATCCTGCTCTCTTGCAGCTACAGTGGCACCCCCCTTTTTGTGATGTCACCACACATTTGTGGCGACATCACCAGCACTCCCATTAAATGGTTTTGGAGTGCCGCCCACTAGGCCACCAACACTGGCCAGTAATGCGTGGGATAACCAAAAACAGCTTTTGATCGTTGATCTCCCTGCATGACAAGAACAGTCCAGACAATATAAATAATGAGAATGCCTCATCATGTGCATCTGTCATAATAACAAAGAATAATAAAGAGTCCAAAAGCCAAACGACAAGCCAGGAGTCAAAGCTAGAGCTGGTAGTTAGACGAACCGGGTCAGGAGCCAAAGTGAGTAGTCAGATGAGCCGGGGTCAGGAACTAAGAGATCAGCAGAGTCAGGAACAAGCCAGGGATCAGGAACCAAAAAGAACATCAAACAAGCCAGGTTATACACAGGAATTGGAACACAGGAACTCATAAAGAAGTCTGAGACAATGCAAGGGCAAAGGCAGACTGAACTGAGGCACATTAAATAGTAAGTGATGACATCATAATTCTGGGACTGCAACCTCTCTCTCACTGATGATGTCCTCCAATTTGGCCATAAGAGGGCGCCTAGGTGTAGTGAGCAGCGTTACACACTCTGCAGAAAGCAAGGGGAGAGACAGGTGAGTAAAAATGGCAGCCAGCAGCAAATAACAAACTAAAGCAGGGTGAAACCCTGACAGCATAGAACTGGTTAAAAAGTGGAGTTGGCAAGAACACTTTTTATATCAAGGATATGAATAAGAATGTACCTCTTAAGTGTAGACATGTGTGAACGAAAAGGGGTTATCCACTACCACAGCAGTCATGCTGTGGAACTTACTACCCTTTGAGGTTGTGACTGTAGTTTCAGCTTTAAAAAGAGCTTAAATATATTGTTAGCTTTAAACAGTATTCATAGTTATAGAAAGTGCAAAAAGGATAGCTAGTACAAGGATTTAGATAAGAATGTCCCTTTTAAGACTAGAGAATTCTCAATGAAAATGAGTTGTCCACTGCAATGCTAATCAAGCTGTGGAACTCACTACTAGGGATGGGCAAATGTTTTGCACAACATTCTAACATTCGTTTAATGTAATAGTTTTTCTAAGGCTCTCTTTAAATGTAATATACGATTCAAATTTTTCTAATAATTCGATTTGAATTATGCAATATTCGAATTTGAAAAATTTGAAACTATATATTTGTAATAGTATTTCTAATGTTTTCTTTACATGTAAATTTCGAATTATGCAATATTCAAAATAGAAACATTTGAATTGATATATTATCAATTGACTAAATTCCTTACCACATAAACTGTTGAACTTCTCAATAGTATTTGTTAAGTAGAATGTTACATTCGAAATTTTGAATGTGGATATTCGATTTAATTATGAACATTTGAAAAGGAAAGTAACATTTGATTACCAAATTTTTAATGGATCTTTATTCTTATCAACATTCGATTGTCCAAAATGAATGTCCACAGGGCTTTTTGTTCTACCAAGCAAATTATACTTTCAGCACATTTGCCCATACCTACGAACTACCCTATACATTTATGTTTGTAGTTTCACCAGATAGCTTTAAAAAGGGCTTAGATATGTTGCTGACTTTGAACAATATTTATAGTTATAGATAGTGCAAAAAAAGGATAGCTAGTGCAAGAAAGTGATGCAATAATATTATAGTAAACAATGCAGATTTTTTTTGTTAATGGTCACAGGGCCACAGTGAAGATTAATGCCAATTTACAATTTTACTATGTATATCCTATCTTATTAGGTTCATGTACCATTTAAATTGATAAAACATAATTTAAAATAAGAAAATAAAATTGATGAAAGTAGGTCATAGTGGAAGCCAAAGGAATAATTTAATAATTCTAGATTTATTTTAAAGAAAACGAACAGTAATTACAATGTAATACCTACGAAAGCAATTGATTTGCTGCTATAATTGTTCTTTCATTCTGAATTATGTATTAGGATTAGTTACAGTACACTGGATGACATAAATTATTAAATTAAATCTGACACACCAGTGATGATTTACTTGTGATTTTCATGCTATTGTTTCATACATTTTATTTAACCCTTTTATTATCATCTTATCAAGAATGAATTTGATTTTACAGATAGGCAACGCTAAACTAAATATTTTAAGTGAATATTAATTGTCAGTGAACAGAATTTGAAAAGTGGTATCTCAGTAAATTATGGCAAACCTTCTGCAGACCTATTTAAATGAATATTTTCACCCTTTATGAAGGTAACATTTATTATTAAGTTCTAAATTGGTATTTTTATTTTTTTTTGTGAATAAATGGCTATTTAATAATTTTTTTTCTATACAAAAAAACTTCATTAATGTACATCAATGGCATAAAACAAAATAAAATCTGTATCTCTAAGAGCTTTGATTAAGAGTGTTTAATAGATTTCAAGTGCAGTCATCCATGGCGTGAAGAACAGCATTGAAGATAGTAGCAAACCTGGTAGCTGTAAAAACAGAAACCACTTAAAATAGCTACATACTAAACCTGAAAAAGAAAAAATCATTTATATAGATATTAGTTCTTAATTTATTATGCACAAGTAAAAGGAAGGACAGATGATATATATTCAAATGTCAAAGAATGGCCACACCAATGCAATTTTAAACATACTTGTATTTATTGTGAGAACAAAAAAAAGAACCATCACTTAATTATAGGAAAATTCATAGCAAAATTTACATCATATATGATTCTTAATTTAGTTGTTGAGAGAAGGAAGTGAGCCAGAGGGGAACTGATTAGAGCTTATGTTCATGTCTGTGGACATCAGATGTAAATGTGAACCAAGATGTAGGGTTGCCACCAACATGGCTGAGGTGGCAACCCTACCAAGATGTGCCATGGCACAAAACTCAAACTTGCCAAAAAAAAGAAAAATCCAAAAGGTAGTAGAATGAATGCTGGAGATATTCTGCAGGTATTTAAATCTTTCAGAGTACTCCAGTTGTTGCATAACTGGGTTATGAGTAAGCACTAGGCTACTGACAAATGCCTCTGTTTATCCTGTCCAAAAGACAGAATACAATAAGATAATCATGGACAGGAGTAAGATATTCTCTGCATAAAGTGGGTCTTCAGACTGATTCTCTTTCCAGTCACTTCCCAAAGGGACAGTCTGCTTTGATGAGTGCTACAAGGATGAAACAAGATATCTTACAAAAAGCAAACTACAGGGAAAAATGGCCTATAGTCAGGCTTTTATTGTACTAAACGAGCCTAAAAGCTCACTGGAAATATAGGTATGGTTTTGAGCAAAAGTATCTTAGGTGGCAAAGTAGTTAACTTTATACTTCATAGGAAAAATCAATAATAACTTTTTTTAAACTGTACACATTTTAAATAAATATGTATTAACCTTACTTTTGCATACTTGCTTATAAATTAGATGATTTGTAGTTATATATTTCTTACATTAAATATAAAATACTAATTATTAACTGTATTTAGCTTTATTTATTTTTAGAAATTGTTAACAGTATAAAGTATTAATCACATCCCAAGAAAGTGAATTGTATCTTGTCTAACATATACAGATTATAGTACATGCCATTAAAATAATTCCACATCAAAATACATTTACAAAATCATTTTTGAATATAGACACCAGAAAAATAATGCCTGCAAACTTTCAAGAATACTTTCAAGGTTTTTGTCACAAAAGCAATTTTTCTTTCTAAAACCTCCTTCTGCTTCTGTAGATACAAGAATTTAAGTCAATATTGCTATCTTTCTTGCCATGTGGTTATCATAAGGTTGCAGTCAGTCCTTGAATTCCCACAAGGAAAAATGTGCTTCCTTTGGTAAAGTTTAAATAAACAATATTGTTATATCAATTCCCTGACTTTTTAGTAACATCTTAAGAAAATTATAAGAATAATGAATAGTAAACATTGTAAAACATACTTATATAAAAAAGATTATAAAATATAGTGCTAAAGTAGACATAGTATAGATTGATACCTACAAATGAACCAGTTTTTGCATTATTTCTTAGTAATGTTTTAATAATGCTTTTAATGTGTATATTTTTTTTTTATCTATCAGGAAGTAGGATCATAATGTTTTTATGCTAGAAAAGTGAAATACAAGAATTCAAGGGTTTGATTTACTTGCAGCTGGTTTATTTAAAATTAAAAATAACATAAAATGTAATATTTAAATACAATTATTAAAAATAACAACAGTGTATACAAAGGATATATAAGTGAATACGTTTTTGGTAATATAAAGAATAGTAAAAAGTCCCAAGTGCTTGATTGGAGTTAGATCCAGGTGTGCATGTGGGAGAGAAAAACACAATAGTGAAGACCGCTTATGATCAGAACCCAGCAATCACAAGGGAATATACTCACACTTGGAAGAGCTATATCTAAGCTCTTAGAGTATGGGCTTGTTGGTATATAGCCTCATGGCTTCAAAGAGGGAGATAAATTAATCCTCATTGCTTCCAGATTAAAATACAATTTATTAAAAGCAAAGGACATCAAACATAACAGGTACCAGTCTTATAACAGAGCATATAACAAACGTTCATATAATGAGCAAAACGGCTTGAAGCATATATGAAATATATGCCACTGAATATAGACCTGTGATACAATCATATGTATTGTCCAAAATACTGTCCAAAACTCTGATGTACATTTCGTTGGTGTGATACCAACTTTTTCAAGGATAATCAGCTCCACACTGTGGGAACTTTTAAATGTCCAGCCTTGCTCTGATTCGTCCAGGGATAGCGTGATATCACTAGTAACATGCAAATCATGTGACTGATGCCACCTGGTTACGTCTCAGCTATAGGACAATCATAATATGAACAGTAATATATACAAATCTATTTACAAACACATTAATCGAACCCTTTAAAAATATATATAAAAAATATATGGTAAAATATCTGATAAAATATCAAGTGGAACTAGGGATTCGATCCAGTGGAAGGAAAATGATAAAAAGTATAAGGTGAATACTCTACCTCTGTGCTAAACATATGCACAGAAAAATAATAATCTCAATAGACCTTAAAGGGACAGTATACTGTAAAATAGTTTTTCCCTTAATGTGTTTACAATTGCTTTTTTTACCCACTGCAGAGTAAAAAATGTATGAAAATTAGCTTTTTAAGGCTTATTTGTGTATATTAAAGCTCTGATTTTGTGTTTTGAAGCCACAACCTAATAAAATGGGTTGAGCTTGTAGGTATAATCAGATCTCATTACTGTATCACATTGTGCACATATACCTGCTTCTTTATCTTATATCTGTCCTTAAAACAATCACCAGTACTTTGAGAGAACAATGGAAAATCAACATTGTATTACCTTATTTCTGCTATATCCGGCTGGGAGTGTAATTTCTTCTGCTGGCTGTGTTTACAAAGCTTATCTATAGCTGGTACGCGCGGCCACAAACTTTCAGAATAGGTGGGGATACCACATGCTAAATTAACAATTTCAAATGCCAATATAAGGGTAAAGGAGCTACTTGTAAACAATTTAATGCACTCAAGCAGGTAAAGTGGATCATGTGGAACAAATTAAAGGGGAGAACATTTTTGAGTAAACTGTCCCTTTAACCTGATGATGTACACCCCTTTCAAATTAATGCAATCAACTCATATACATGTCTTATTTAAATATATATAAGAGAAAGGGAAATATAATTATAAAATTATTGTTCTACCACAAACTTATATCCTTTGCATACACTGTTGTTATTTTTTAGCTTTTTATATATTTTAGTGTATACTATCTTATGTATTACCTGTTTGTATATTTTAAATAAAATTATTGTTTATAGAAATATTTTAAAAATTGTACAGTGTACCCATTAGAGGTACAGAAGAATACCAAGACCTTTAACATATTTGAATGGTTTTGGACATACTAGCACATTCCCAGGCAAATAGTGTATGTGTCTTTCTTTCTAAAATTCATATGGAGAAATGAATTAAAGGTTGTTTAGCATAAACCATCCATATGTCAGATTTGCTGAAATGAGAATAAACCATCCAAATTTTGCAGCTTCTCTTTGGTTTAATTTGAAGATTAACATTAATAAAATGGTTTACTAGTTACTGTTAAAGTTTTACTAGTAAACTTGACATACTTTTTTACTTAAAATCTGATTCTAATCAATGATTCTATAATTAATAAATAAAATCTTACTAATGTATTTTTTATTGAATTTTTATAATAAAATACAAAAAAAGCATACTATTTTATTTATAGGAACACATAGTAAAAATGCAATTTACAGATTAATGTCAAATAACAGGGGTGCACTGTTTAATGTTACAACACAAATGTATACTATAGTGAAAAACTAAACAAACCTCAAATCTTATGTTAGTTGTATTTATTAAATCATAAGAGTATAACAGGCCTCACCTTATAATGAGACAATTTTAAACCTACTACAGAAACATTGTAGTAGTGGAGGGGAGGTATAGGAAAACAAACTAGTTTGGGCCACTCTGGACCCATAACATACTATTAATCTAATAGCAGAAGCACACCAACACCTCATAAGTAATAAAAGAGCAGATAAAGGTAAAAAACATAATTTATGCTTACCTGATACATTTATTTCTCTTGTAGTGTATCCAGTCCACGGATCATCCATTACTTGTGGGATATTCTCCTTCCCAACAGGAAGTTGCAAGAGGATCACCCACAGCAGAGCTGCTATATAGCCCCTCCCCTCACTGCCATATCCAGTCATTCGACCGAAACAAGCCGAGAAAGGAGAAACCATAGGGTGCAGTGGTGACTGTAGTTTAATTAAAATTTAGACCTGCCTTAAAAGGACAGGGCGGGCCGTGGACTGGATACACTACAAGAGAAATAAATTTATCAGGTAAGCATAAATTATGTTTTCTCTTGTTAAGTGTATCCAGTCCACGGATCATCCATTACTTGTGGGATACCAATACCAAAGCTAAAGTACACGGATGATGGGAGGGACAAGGCAGGAACTTAAACAGAAGGAACCACTGCCTGTAGAACCTTTCTCCCAAAAACAGCTTCCGAAGAAGCAAAAGTATCAAATTTGTAAAATTTTGAAAAGGTGTGAAGCGAAGACCAAGTCGCAGCCTTGCAAATCTGTTCAACAGAGGCCTCATTTTTAAAGGCCCAGGTGGAAGCCACAGCTCTAGTAGAATGAGCTGTAATCCTTTCAGGGGGCTGCTGTCCAGCAGTCTCATAGGCTAAGCGTATTATGCTCCGAAGCCAAAAGGAGAGAGAGGTTGCCGAAGCTTTTGACCTCTCCTCTGTCCAGAGTAAACGACAAACAGGGCAGATGTTTGAGGAAAATCTTTAGTAGCCTGCAAGTAAAACTTCAAGGCACGGACTACAGCCAGATTATGCAAAAGACGTTCCTTCTTTGAAGAAGGATTAGGACACAATGATGGAACAACAATCTCTTGATTGATATTCCTGTTAGAAACCACCTTAGGTAAAAACCCAGGTTTGGTACGCAGAACTACCTTGTCTGAATGAAAGATCAGATAAGGAGAATCACATTGTAAGGCAGATAACTCAGAGACTCTTCGAGCCGAGGAAATAGCCATCAAAAACAGAACTTTCCAAGATAAAAGTTTAATATCAATGGAATGAAGGGGTTCAAACGGAACTACCTGAAGAACTTTAAGAACCAAGTTTAAGCTCCACGGGGGAGCAACAGTTTTAAACACAGGCTTAATCCTAACCAAAGCCTGACAAAATGCCTGGACGTCTGGAACCTCTGCCAGACACTTGTGCAAAAGAATAGACAGAGCAGAGATCTGTCCCTTTAAAGAACTAGCTGATAAGCCTTTGTCCAAACTCTCTTGGAGAAAGGACAATATCCTAGGAATCCTAACCTTACTCCATGAGTAACTCTTGGATTCACACCAATAAAGATATTTACGCCATATCTTATGGTAGATTTTCCTGGTGACAGGCTTTCGTGCCTGTATTAAGGTATCAATGACTGACTCAGAGAAGCCACGCCTTGATAGAATCAAGCGTTCAATCTCCATGCAGTCAGTCTCAGAGAAATTATATTTGGATGATTGAAAGGTACTTGTATTAGAAGGTCCTGCCTCAGAGGCAGAGTCCATGGTGGAAGAGATGACATGTCCACTAGGTCTGCATACAAGGTCCTGCGTGGCCACGCAGGCGCTATCAGAATCACCGATGCTCTCTCCTGTTTGATTTTGGCAATCAGTTGAGGGATCAGAGGAAACGGTGGAAACACATAAGCCAGGTTGAAGAACCAAGGAGCTGCTAGAGCATCTATCAGCGTTGCTCCCGGGTCCCTGGACCTGGATCCGTAACAAGGAAGATTGGCGTTCTGGCGAGACGCCATGAGATCCAGTTCTGGTTTGCCCCAACGATGGATCAGTTGAGCAAACACCTCCGGATGGAGTTCCCACTTCCCCGGATGAAAAGTCTGATGACTTAGAAAATTCGCCTCCCAGTTCTCTACGCCTGGGATGTGGATCGCTGACAGGTGGCAAGAGTGAGACTCTGCCCAGCGAATTATCTTTGAGACTTCTAACATTGCTAGGGAACTCCTGGTTCCCCCTTGATGGTTGATGTAAGCCACAGTCGTGATGTTGTCCAACTGAAATCTGATGAACCTCAGGGTTACTAACTGAGGCCAAGCTAGAAGAGCATTGAATATTGCTCTTAACTCCAGAATATTTATCGGGAGGAGTTTCTCCTCCTGAGTCCACGATCCCTGAGCCTTCATGGAGTTCCAGACTGCACCCCAACCTAGAAGACTGGCATCTGTTGTTACAATCGTCCAATCTGGCCTGCGAAAGGACATACCCTTGGACAGATGGACCCGAGATAGCCACCAGAGAAGAGAATCTCTGGTCTCTTGATCCAGATTTAGTAGAGAGGACAAATCTGAGTAATCCCCATTCCACTGACTTAGCATGCATAATTGCAGCGGTCTGAGATGCACTATGTCCATTGCCCCTACCATTAAGCCGATTACTTCCATGCACTGAGCCACTGACGGGCGTGGAATGGAATGAAGGACACGGCAAGCATTTAGAAGTTTTGATAACCTGGACCCCGTCAGGTAAATTTTCATCTCTACAGAATCCATAAGAGTCCCTAGGAAGGAGACTCTTGTGAGTGGGGATAGAGAACTCTTTTCCACGTTCACTTTCCACCCATGCGACCTCAGAAATGCCAGAACTATCTCTGTATGAGACTTGGCAATTTGAAAGCTTGACGCCTGTATCAGGATGTCGTCTAGATAAGGAGCCACCGCTATGCCTCGCGGTCTTAGAACCGCCAGAAGTGAGCCCAGAATCTTTGTAAAAATTCTCGGGGCTGTGGCCAACCCGAAGGGAAGAGCTACAAATTGGTAATGCCTGTCTAGAAAGGCAAACCTTAGGAACCGATGATGATCTTTGTGAATCGGTATGTGAAGGTAGGCATCCTTTAAGTCCACTATGGTCATGTACTGACCCTCTTGGATAATGGGTAGGATGGTCCGAATAGTTTCCATTTTGAATGATGGAACTCTGAGGAATTTGTTTAAGATCTTTAGATCCAATATTCGTCTGAAGGTTCCCTCTTTCTTGGGAACCACAAACAGATTTGAATAAAACCCCTGTCCTTGTTCCGTCCGCGGAACTGGATGGATCACTCCCATTACTAGGAGATCTAGCACACAGCTTAGGAATGCTCTTTCTTTATCTGGTTTGCTGATAACCTTGAAAGATGAAATCTCCCTTGTGGAGGAAAAGCTTTGAAGTCCAGAAGAAATCCCTGAGATATGATCTCCAACGCCCAGGGATCCTGAACATCTCTTGCCCACGCCTGGGCGAAGAGAGAAAGTCTGCCCCCCACTAGATCCGTTTCCGGATAGGGGGCCGTTCCTTCATGCTGTCTTGGGGGCAGCAGCAGGCTTTCTGACCTGCTTGCCCTTGTTCCAGGCCTGGTTATGTTTCCAGGCCTGTCTGGAATGAGCAACAGTTCCCTCTTGTTTTGAAGCGGAGGAAGTTGATACTGCTCCTGCCTTGAAATTTCAAAAGGCACGAAAATTAGACTGTTTGGCCTTTGATTTGGCCCTGTCCTGAGGAAGGATATGACCCTTGCCTCCAGTAATGTCAGCAATAATTTCCTTCAAGCCAGGCCCGAATAAGGTCTGCCCCTTGAAAGGAATGTTGAGTAATTTAGACTTTGAAGTCACGTCAGCTGACCAGAATTTAAGCCATAGCGCCCTACGCATCTGGATGGCGAATCCGGAATTCTTAGCCGTTAGTTTAGTCAAATGAACAATGGCATCAGAAACAAATGAGTTAGCTAGCTTAAGCGTTCTAAGCTTGTCAATAATTTCATTCAATGGAGCTGTATGGATGGCCTCTTCCAGGGCCTCAAACCAGAATGCCGCCGCAGCAGTGACAGGCGCAATGCATGCAAGGGGCTGTAAAATAAAACCTTGTTGAATAAACATTTTCTTAAGGTAACCCTCCAATTTTTTATCCATTGGATCTGAAAAAGCACAACTGTCCTCAACCGGGATAGTGGTACGCTTTGCTAAAGTAGAAACTGCTCCCTCCACCTTAGGGACCGTCTGCCATAAGTCCCGTGTAGTGGCGTCTATTGGAAACATTTTTCTAAATATAGGAGGTGGGGAAAAGGGCACACTGGGTCTATCCCACTCCTTGCTAATAATTTCTGTAATTATGATTAAACAACTAAAAATCTATGCACTGGTAGTAGATAATACTTCACATAAAAATCAGATACCCCAAGTCATCTGAATAAATAGTTTTAGTAGCAGTTATGATTGTCTTATATGTGTGCGCCTGTGTGCAAACACTGGCTTAATATCTACCAAATGACAATGGTCTTAGTAGTATTTGTATTTCTATGTCTATGTTTATATAAGGAATTGAATAGAAAAAAAGTTTTTTAGTTTTTAGAGAATTTTCATAGAATAATATCTTAAAATGATTAAGTTCTAATTCAAAAATAAAAATAAAAAATAATAATAAAAAAATATACAAAGATTATTGATTAAAAATAATATTCTTTTATTAGAATCAATATAAAACAGTCAGTCGAAATTGCTTAATCTTAAAGTGGTAATGTGAGAACGTTGGTACCAACCAATTGTATTGAGGTGTAGCTAAAATTAGTATATGGTATATGTGTGTAAAAATAGTGTATAAAATTAGCAAGTCCAGTTTATACCTTAGTAGGTATTTAAAAATACTTTTTGTAAAAGATTTGGCTTTTCGCTCATAAAATGCACCAAAGGTAGAAAATAAGGTATAATTGGTAGAAATACAGTTGTTAGAGATCGTTGTTGAAGACAACTATTGACACCTGGTTCAACAATAGGTGTTTATTTTTCAGCCTTTTTGAAATAAGCCTTTTTGTGATATGACCAAAAGATTTAGGCTAGGTGTTTGAGCCGTTTTCTGTATGTCACAGTAATTATATCACAATAGTTATTGAACACTTAGCTTGTCTTTTGCGATATTATTAATCAACAGACTTTGAATAAGGTACCTTATTTGCAGTTCCAAGTCATATAAGAAGGTTCTTGCGTGTCCAAATGAGGTATAGATGAGAAACTTTCTTTGTCCTTTCAAAGTTTCTAGGAGCGCTTGTTGCAGCGTGTATGTCTCCTGTGAAAGTTGCCTCTGTCACTTCCGTGTCCGGTCTTGACACGCCCACCAAATGCGAGATTGACAGATAGGTAAAGAGCAGGGTTTCTCCAGTGCAGTGTAAGCAGTCTGTATCCAAGGTGATCAGTAAGCAGTCTGTATCCAAAGCAACGCGTTTCAGCTCCAAAGAGCCTTTCTCAAGCTTCTGTCAGACCTGCTTAGAATCTTATCTTTTATACCTTTGTTCCTGATTGAGTAAATTGTTTAATTGTTTTATTGAAGCATTGTCAAAGCCAATATCATTTCTGTGTGTGGTTTCCAATATGCTTAAAAGCCACTGTAGATTATTCATGTATTCTTATTTGAAAAAATATATATAAACAACTAAATAAATAATTTTAGTAAAAAACTGGAATATTTCTCTTTTTTTACTTTGTTGAAAAGATATTTTTTATATTTATATTGGTACTATACTGTGTGTGGTTTCAATATGTTTAAAAGCCACTTTAGATTAAGTAAATAATTATAGTGAAAACTGGAATAGAATCGGTTGGCTTAGTTCTCTTTTTTCCTACACCTAGCCTAAATCTTTTGGTCATATCACAAAAAGGCTTATTTCAAAAAGGCTGAAAATAAACACCTATTGTTGAACCAGGTGTCAATAGTTGTCTTCAACAACGATCTCTAACAACTGTATTTCTACCAATTATACCTTATTTTCTACCTTTGGTGCATTTTATGAGCGAAAAGCCAAATCTTTTACAAAAAGTATTTTTAAATACCTACTCAGGTATAAACTGGACTTGCTAATTTTATACACTGTTTTTACACACATATACCATATACTAATTTTAGCTACACCTCAATACAATTGGTTGGTACCAACGTTCTCACATAACCACTTTAAGATTAAGCAATTTCGACTGACTGTTTTATATTGATTCTAATAAAAGAATATTATTTTTAATCAATAATCTTTGTATATTTTTTATTATTATTTTTTATTTTTATTTTTGAATTAGAACTTAATAATTTTAAGATATTATTGTATGAAAATTCTCTAAAAACTAAAAAAAAATTTTTTCTATACATTTCTTTATATAAACATAGACATAGAAATACAAATACTACTAAGACCATTGTCATTTGGTAGATTAAGACAGTGTTTGCACACAGGCGCACACATATAAGACAATCATAACTGCTACTAAAACTAATTATTTCTGTAAGCCTTTTAGACATAGGAAAAACATCAGTACACACCGGCACCGCATAGTATCTATCCAGCCTACACAATTTCTCTGGAATTGCAACTGTGTTACAGTCATTCAGAGCAGCTAATACCTCCCCAAGCAATACACGGAGGTTCTCAAGCTTAAATTTAAAATTAAAAATCTCTGAATCAGGTTTCCCCGAGTCAGAGATGTCACCCACAGACTGAAGCTCTCCGTCCTCATGTTCTGCATACTGTGACGCAGTATCAGACATGGCTCTTACAGCATTTGCACGCTCTGTATCTCTCCTAACCCCAGAGCTATTGCGCTTGCCTCTTAATTCAGGCAATCTAGATAATACCTCTGACAGGGTATTATTCATGATTGCAGCCATGTCCTGCAAGGTAATCGCTATGGGCGTCCCTGATGTAATTGGCGCCATACTAGCGTGCGTCCCCTGAGCGGGAGGCGAAGGGTCTGACACGTGGGGAGAGTTAGTCGGCATAACTTCCCCCTCGACAGAACCCTCTGGTGATAATTCTTTTATAAATAAAGACTGATCTTTACTGTTTAAGGTGAAATCAATACATTTAGTACACATTCTCCTATGGGGCTCCACCATGGCTTTCAAACATAATGAACAAGTAGGTTCCTCTGTGTCAGACATGTTTAAACAGACTAGCAATGAGACTAGCAAGCTTGGAAAACACTTAAAAACAAGTTTACAAGCAATATAAAAAACGGTACTGCGCCTTTAAGAAACACAAATTTTGTCCAAATTTGAAATAACAGTGAAAAAAGGCAGTTACACTAACGAAATTTTTACAGTGTATGTAATAAGTTAGCAGAGCATTGCACCCACTTGCAAATGGATGATTTACCCCTTAATACCAAAAACGGAATAACAAATGACAAAAACGTTTTTCAAACAGTCACAACAACTGCCACAGCTCTACTGTGGCTTTTTACCTCCCTCAATACGACTTTTGAAGCCTTTTGAGCCCTTCAGAGAAGTCCTGGATCATGCAGGAAGAAGCTGGATGTCTGTGTCTGTATTTTTTCTGCGCAAAAAAGCGCTAAAATAGGCCCCTCCCACTCATATTACAACAGTGGAAAGCCTCAGGGAACTGTTTCTAGGCAAAATTCAAGCCAGCCATGTGGAAAAAACTAGGCCCCAATAAGTTTTATCACCAAACATATATAAAAAACGATTAAACATGCCAGCAAACGTTTTAAAATACACTTTTATAAGAGTATGTATCTCTATTAATAAGCCTGATACCAGTCGCTATCACTGCATTTAAGGCTTTACTTACATTACTTCGGTATCAGCAGCATTTTCTAGCAAATTCCATCCCTAGAAAAATATTAACTGCACATACCTTATTGCAGGAAAACCTGCACGCCATTCCCCCTCTGAAGTTACCTCACTCCTCAGAATATGTGAGAACAGCAAAGGATCTTATTTACTTCTGCTAAGATCATAGAAAACGCAGGCAGATTCTTCTTCTAAATACTGCCTGAGATAAACAGTACACTCCGGTACCATTTAAAAATAACAAACTTTTGATTGAAGAAATAAACTAAGTATAAAACACCACAGTCCTCTTACGACCTCCATCTTTGTTGAGAGTTGCAAGAGAATGACTGGATATGGCAGTGAGGGGAGGGGCTATATAGCAGCTCTGCTGTGGGTGATCCTCTTGCAAATTCCTGTTGGGAAGGAGAATATCCCACAAGTAATGGATGATCCGTGGACTGGATACACTTAACAAGAGAAAATAAAAGCAGAGCTGGTTAGAAAACTAAGTTTAAACAAAAAGGTGACTATCCCTCATGCATCTTTAGAGGAAGTGCAAATAAGTATAAATGTTATTACACTAAAGACGTTATCTGCCAGCAGAATAACCATGGTGATTAATGAAAATATTGAAGGTGTATACTATAATGAAGACAGTCTTCAAATTAACAAACAAAAATAACATACCAACGTGGTTATCCTTATCAAGTTAGTACTGAAAAGTTTGTACTTTTGATCAATAGAGCTTCCTTTTTTGTCAACAGAGTTTCTCTATTTGCTGTTTTATATCTTTATATCTTCTAAAAAGAGCGTTTTTTACTGTTTTGCATCTATGGAATAAATCTTATTATTCCTAGCACTTGACTCCTCGTGAGTATTTTCTATGTAGTGCTTTGCATACTGCGCTATTGTGATTTCTACTTCACAGTCACTGTTCCATTCTTGGAAACACCACTTACACAGTCTACTCCAGAATTTGTATTGTTTAAAAAGATAGATAGATAGTCCCTTCATTACCCATTTCCCAGTTGGCATAACCAACACAGTTATATTAATATACTTTTACCTCTGTGATTACCTTGTATCTAAGCCTTTACAGCCTGTTCCCTTATTTCAGTCATTTTAACAGATATGCATTTTAGCCAATCAGTGCTGACTCCTAGGTAACTCCACAGGAGTGAGCACAATGTTATCTATATGGCACACATGATGTAGCACTGTTTAGCTGTGATTTTTTTTTCTCAAAATGCCCTGAGATAAGAGGCGGCCTTCAAGGGATTAGAAATTAGCATATGAGCCTACCTAGGTTTAGCTTTAAACAAAGACTACCAAGAGAACAAAGCAAATTTGATTATAAAAGTAAATTGGAAAGTTGTTTAAAATTACATGCCCTATGTGAATTATGAAAGTTTAATTTTGACTAGATTGTCTCTTTAACCCCTGCTGGATCTGTGCTTTTTATCTTGGGAGAGACCAAGGAAGGCAGTGACCTGACACAAGGGGACTGCTTTGTAGCATTAGTATATTGCTTTTTCTGTTTGTACATTTCCATTGTTGTTTTAGCTGCAAATATAGGTTGCCCTTCAAATCAAACTCTACTGGGAGTCCCCCATGGGGGTGCCAAAACTGTTATTAATCTGCTGGCTTAGGCCACGGTGGTCCTGTCCATGGCTCGGGGTCGGGGATCATTCATATAGCAAAGTTGATATCAGTGTGATCCACTTGGTGTAAGTCAGCCCAGAGTAGTAATTGCAGGTAAGGATGATGTAATATTAAATAAGTAATCAGTGGATTACTAGAGTGCCCTCTAGATAGAAACATAGATATTGACGGCAGATAAGAGACATTGGCCCAGCAAGTTTGCCTGATATTTCTTAAAAGTATAACATATCTAGTCAGTAGGATAGCCTTATGCTTGTCCCAGGCAATCTTAAAGTCCACCACATTGCTTGTCATTACCACTTCTTGTGGAAGTTTATTCCCTGAATCAATCACCCTTTCTGTAAAGAAGTGCTTTGTAGGTCTAGGTAAGAAGCAGAAAGAGTTTTTAGCCATAGTTTATATGCTTTATTTGTATTTAGCCATAGTTTATATGCTTTGTGACTTTGTCATAACATTTAATAAACTATTAAATAAAAAAGTTGTGTTAAAACTAATATCTATTTGTTTGAACCTACTTTACAACATGTAGATAGGCTAACATTTAGCAGTTTACCAATAAAAAGTAAAAATTGTAATGCAGATTATTAAATTTTGATGTCCATTATAAACCCCTTGCAAAGATACAAAAAAAGAAAGCAGACCACAGTTAAAAGACTTGCATTATAGGAGTTTCTAAACCAATAATATCACCACATTCTTTAAATCTTTAATATCCCTGGAGTTTGCAAACTTCTTCTATAAGAACATGACACAGTCCCCCAACCTCCCCATGTTGAAGATAAAATAAAATGGTATACAGACAACATGGTAGAATCTCGTTTGAGTAACAATTGAAATGATACATACATGGTAAACAAAGCAAAATGAACAATGAAGTCAAGTCTTCATGAGAAGAGGTAAAAATAAGTGTAGTAAAGCGTTGGGCTCCTTTTAACGCATGAGGAACACAAATATCAAGGGAGCCAGAGGAGATAGTGGCGCTAATAGGAGAGAGGGGAGAAGAGAGAGGCGGGGGGGAGGGGGAAATGAGAAAGAAGAAGAGAGAAAGACGAAGAGAGAAAGAGGAAAAAAAAAAATTGGGGGGGGGGGGGGGGGGGTTTGGGAAAGGGTAAGGAAATAGCCAGGGGGGTTAAATGGATCTATTCCAAATGACTTGGATCATCTCGTGGGTTGCTAGGTTATGGATTTGGAGATAGTGGAATTTTTCAAGGGCAATGAGGTCTGATACCTGGGCTTTCCAATCCAAGAGGGTGGGGGTGTTTTGCATTTTCCAATATCTGGGGATTAATTTTTTAGCTGCGTTTATCATTATTAGCCAGAGGGCTTTGTGTGCCGCGGAGCTGTTTTTGGGGATTGATCTGAAGAGAAGGGACTCAACATCGATCTGGATATGTGTGTTTAACAATGCAGAGGCCTCATGAGAGATATCCCTCCAGAAATCTTTTAGTTTCGTGGAGGAGCACCATATGTGGTGTAGAGTACCCTCATCGCCGCAGCCTCTCCAGCATTAACTTTTGAGTTTGGGATAAATTTTGTGGAGCCTGGCTGGAGTTAGGTACCATCTACAGAGAAATTTTAGGTGCATTTCTTGGATTTGAGCGGAAATCGATGAACTTTTGGTAACAGCAAAGGCCTTTAGCCATGATTGTGCATCGATGTCTACATCGATCTCTCTGCTCCATTCCACAGTATAGGAGGGGAGGGTGTCTGTATCTGGGAGCCCTAGGATTTTATAGAGTAAGGAGATGAGCCGACTGTGAGCGTTAGCGGTGGAGCAGATTTTCTCAAACTGTGTCAGCTCCCTACTGAAGTGTTTTTTGTGTTTGTGATGGGAGATGTAATGAAGAAATTGGGAGTAGTGGAGCCATGAAGAAAATATTTCACCGTGTGTTTCCTGTAAGCTTGTTAGGGATTTAAGCTTTCCTTTGTCTATGAGGGAGTGGATTGAGTTTGATATGAGGTTGTGAGGATTTTTAATTTTGGATCCTATTCTATGGTAAGGAATGTCAGGATTTTCCACAAAAGATGTTAGGGGGCTGTGCCTTGACGAGATATGGGTGCTAGTGGCTAATATTTTGTCCCATTCTGAGAATGTTGCTGAGGCAATTGGAAAGTTGTGCAAAGTTTTGGGTCTGTGGTCTGGGGGGAACCAGGCCACAGACCCCACATTGTTAAGTTTAAATATATGTCTATCCAGGTCAACCCAGGCCTTATCATTAGAGTTGTGAGACCATTCAACAATGTGTTGAAGCAAGATAGCTCTTCTGTAATTTACTAAATTGGGTACCCCTAGGCCACCCCTGTCTCTTGGAAGATACATAGTTTTTTTAGGGATTCTCGGCCTAACCCCTGCCCAAATGAATTGTTCGATTAATCCTTGGAGTTGTTCTAGGTAGCCTCTCTGAAGGGGGATAGGAAGCGTTTGGAGGATGTACAGAATCCTGCGTAGGACATTCATTTTGACCACCCCTATTCTACCCAGCCAAGTGAGCGGTTTATTTTTCCATGTAGATAAATCGCTAGCGATTGTTTGTTTTAAGGTGAGATAATTGAGTTTAAATAAGTCTTGTGGGGAGGCTGAAAGGAAGATACCTAGGTATTTAAGTTTCTGTTGGGCTAATGTGATATTAAAGTTGTTATGGGGAATTGGATGTGATGTTGTGGGGTGTTTATGTTAAGGAGTTCGGATTTGCTGAGGTTAAGACTAAAATTGGATACAGAGCCGTAGGCTTCAAGTTCTTTAAGCAGAGCAGGTACGGAACTCTCTGCCTCAGTTAGAGTGAAGAGAATATCATCAGCAAAGAGAGCCTGTTTGTGGTGATTATTGCCTACCTGAAGACCTTTGAAAGCATGGTTTTCTCTTATTTTTTGTGCCAGGATCTCTATCGAAATATCGAACAGGAGAGGGGAGAGCGGGCAGCCCTGTCTTGTGCCGTTCTTGATGTCAAACGAGTCTGATAAGGTGTTGTTGACCCTTATTCTGGCGTTGGGATTCAAATAAAGGGAGAGCGTCATATTAATAAAGGCCTCAGGGATATTCATTTCCTGCATCGCTTTTTTTAAGAAAGACCCATCTGACCCTATCAAAGGCCTTTTCCGCGTCTGTTGCAAACAAGACCAGCGGAGTCCCCTCGGTTTTGGCATAAGAAATCAGATTTAGCACCTTGGTGGTATTGTCCCTAGCCTCCCTCCCTGGGACAAACCCGACTTGATCGTTTGATATTAGGTGGGGGAGAACCTTATTGAGCCTGTTGGCAAGGACCTTAGCTGGAATTTTCATATCAGTATTGATTAGGGATATGGGTCTGAAGTGTTCGGGGCTTGTGTGGGGTTTGCCCGGCTTGGGAATAACGGTGACATGAGCTTCTAATAGGGATCTAGTTAGATAAGGGAATTCTCTTAAAGCGTTAAAAATATGGAGCATGTGGGGGATCAGTATATCTTTGAGGGTTTTATAGTATCTGGGGGTAAAGCCATCAGGACCAGGGCTTTTACCCGATGGGGAGTCTTTAATGGCCTGAGTTAATTCTTCTACGGAAATGGGGGATTCTAAGCTTTGAGCTTGCTCTGTCGATAGTAAGGGTAGGTTTAGTCCTTCGAAATACTGGTTAGTTGCCTCTAGTAGAGAGGGATCTGAGTTGTCAAGTTGTGGCTCTTTGTTTTGGGGGGCATCTATATTATATAGCTTGGAGTAAAATGAGTGAAAAGCTGCCGCAATCTGGTCACTGCTCTTGAGAGCAACATTATCTTTTGTTAAGATAGAGTGGATGTGTGTGTTTAGTTGCTTTCTGCGAAGACAGCGGGCTAAAATTTTTCCCTGTTTATTACCTCCATCAAAATAGTATTGCCTTAGGTAGAGAGCTTTTCTTTGATGGGCTTCTAAGAGGTGTTTCTTAAGGGACGATCTAGCTTCAAATAAACGAGTTTTGAGGGGTACATTGGAAAGGTTTTTTTTGTGTTCAGCTTCTAAGGAGCTGATTTGGGTTAATAGGGAGGAGTATTTTTCTCTGTTCAGTCTGTTGATTTTGGCTTTATGTTTGATGAAGCTGCCACGAATAACAGACTTATGGGCTTCCCATTCGGTAAGGATCGAGCTAGAGGAGTGAGAATTGAGTCGGAAATATTCTATTAACTCATTCTGGATGTCTTTTAAGATTAATGGATCGTCTAGTAGAAATTCGTCTAGTCTCCAGGTTCTAGAGGTGATTGGGAGGTCCGGCCATAGTACTGTGCATGAGATCGGGGCATGGTCCGACCAGGTGATTGTGCCGATATCGCTTTGGGTGGTTATAGAGAGGCCGTTGGAGTCAGTGTAAATGTGATCAATGCGGGTGTAACAGTTGTGAGGGGCTGAGAAGAAGGTGTAGTCCTTTTGGGTGGGGTGTAAAGTTCTCCACGTGTCATGGAGAGTGAGGCTAGCTAAAGTGGATTTGATTGCTTTCAGAGTTTTAGGAGGGGTACAGGAAATACCCTTCGACGAGTCAAGAAAGGGGTCGAAAGAGAGGTTGAAATCGCCAGCTAAATATGTCACCCCTCTTGCGTATTCCAGAAGTTTGTTGGAAACCTTTTTGAAGAAGGGGATTTGTGTATGATTGCGTGCATAGATATTGGCAATTGTGATTTGGTGGTTGTAAAGTGTCCCTGTAAGGATCAGGTACCTGCCGTCAGTGTCCCTTTCTAAGTGGGAGACCTGTAGGGAGAGGGATTTGTGGATCAGAATTCCGACACCGTTTTTCTTGTGTGGGCCGGATGCGAAGAAGGCAGTGGGGTAGTGAGGGTTGTGCCACCTAGGCTCTTTACCTCTTTGGAAGTGTGTCTCTTGGAGTAGGAGAATTTGGCTGTTTAATTTGTGCAATTCTTTCAAGGCAATAGATCTCTTGCCGGGGCTATTAAGTCGCTTGGCATTGACGGATGTTAATTTGAAAGTATGATCCTGGAATCTACTGTGTTTAGCCATTTAAGGAAGGGGGTAAGAAAAAAAAAAAAAAAGAATTCAAAGGGTGTTAAAGAGAAGGGAGCAGAAGAGAGATATTAAAAGAGAGAAGGCAGGGGTGGGAAAGAAAGAGAATATTTGAAAGCGAGGGAGGTTAAATAGAAAGAGATAGGGCAGTCAAGGTTATTAACTAATTTAAGAAAGGAAGAACTGAGTTGGAGGAAGTAATCCCAAGACCAGTTATATGTATCATGAAGATTGAAAGTGGTAATGGTCTACCTGACAGATTAGGGGGTAGGGAAGGATAAATATAGAGGGAAGGTGTTTATGCTGAGGGCTAGGGGGGTAAATGGAGGGGGGGAGGGGGGAGGGGTGGGATGGAGGGAGGGAGGAAAGGGGAGGTGGGGGGAGGGGGAAAAAGGGGGAAAGTAAGCTCCAGGTGATTGATGCTTATGAGGGCAATAAGGAAGGGGAACGGGGAAAAAGCCAAGGCCGGGGTAAACAAAGTGATAGGGTAACTAAGGCGTCTAAGATATTAGATGGCCTGTTGGGTAACCCCTTGGGACCAGAGTTGGTAGATTGTAATACATTAGGAGTTTTGCACCTGTGAAAGATGAGAGACAGGGGGATAGATTTTCCTACGTGCCTATGACTCTAAAGGGGTATTAGGCAGGGGCAAAGGAAGGGTAAGGTTTGGAGGAAATGTGAGAGCATGTGGGAAGAGAAGGGGTACCGACATTCAAGCAACACAATAATAAATGTTTACATCATATATTGACTGATTGCATAATTAGAAACACAAGAAGAGGAAAAAGGCATCTACAGTAAATAACACGTCAACAGATAAAATTGAACAATGAACTGGAAGGAGACCTCAAACCAGTACCAGGCCAAAAACCAAGTGATAAAGTAGGAGGAAGGGGTTGGAGGCGCATTGGTGTCAGAGGGAGGGCTACGTTGACTGGGGACAGGGTTATAGGCTTCTAATGTAAGTGACTGTGATGAATTTGAGGTCTCTGCAATAAAACACAGGTCTAGGGTGAAAACTGTCAACCAGTATCACCGTGTAAAGTAGAATGAGGGGGTTATATTAATAGGGGAAAGAAATGCGGCTGTCTTGAGTTGTCAGCTTGTGAATGCGAAACTATAGGGCCTCTAGACATGTTGATTGATGGGTTAGAGTAGAAGTGTCCTGTTATCTCATGATGCTCAAGGTAGTATTGATCTTTCCGTTAAAGTTTAAACTAGAACTATCTATCAGAGTGAGCTCTATGATGAAAACATTAAGTGTGAACTAGGCGTATTGATCTAAGGTCTGCATTGGGAGGATCTAGGTCTAGTGTTCAAATATGAGGCCTGGGGTCTATAACAGAGTGTAGATGTGTGGAGCGTAGGGGCAGCGGAGAAAGGATAGGGATGGTCTAAAGATACCTGCAGTCTTAATTAAACCAAAATGCAACATTTTAGTACTATAAAATTCAAACCTAGTAATAACGGTATGATTAACGTGGCAAATAGAAAAGTGATTACAAAAAAGAACAAAACATTATTGGTAGCTTTATACTGCACCAAGTCAGAGTGTAGATGTGTGGAGCATAGGGGCAGCATAGAAAGGATAGGGATAGTCTAAAGATACCTGCAGTCTTAATTAAACCAAAATGCAACATTTTAGTACTATAAAATTCAAACCTAGTAATAACGGTATGATTAACGTGACAAATAGAAAAGTGATTACAAAAGAGAACAAAACATTATTGGTAACTTTATACTGCACCAAGTCCAGGATTGCTATCATCCTCAGATCCTGAAAGGGAGGGTATTGAAAGTTCACTGAAGAAAAAAGCTGGATCAGATCCCAGTCTATAAGTGATAATTTTGTTGTTATAGTTCACTATTATGGAGACCGGGAAACCCCATCTGTAAGGGATCTTATGTTCTCTGAGCTGAGAAGTGATGGAGGAGAGATCTCTCCTCTTCTGTAACGTAGACTGGGCTAGATCAGAGTAGATATGGATCTCTTCTCCGGCATGAAAAATGTTCTTCTTGATTCTAGCATAGCGGAGGATGTCTTCTTTATCTTTAAAACTTGAGAACCTGACAATGATGTCCCGAGGAGGGGCTTTTGGTGGAGGCTTCGCCCTCAAGGCCCTGTGGGCCCTGTCTAGAGGTATGTCTGGGGCCGTGGGGCTATCCTTAATGATTTTGAAAAGGGCCTGCAAGTATCCCTCTAAGGCTGTAGGTGAAACTGTCTCAGACACCCCCTGAATCTTAAATTGTTTCTACGGCATCTGTTTTCCAGATAGAAAGCTTGTCTTCATGACCACTGATAATTGCAGCATTGTTTTGTATCTTGAGGTTGGTGGGGTTCTGCTTTTCTTCTAGGGCTTGTACTCTGCGGTCCAGAGCGCCCAGGTCTTTTCTTAGATCTCCAAAAAGTGATCTCATCTCTTGAAACACCACATTGATGTCCTCTTTGGAGGAGAGGTGTTTGATGTCTTGTTTGGTGACATAGGAGGAATGGTCCTTTGTTGGAATAGGATCTTGAACAGCTTTCTGTGTGTCAGACATGGTGGCGTCAATTGGCTCAGGGGGGGTATCTCTTGGAGTAAGGTATTGTTTCAGAGTTTTACCTGTGCTTTGTACGCTTGGCTTGTTGTGTTTTTTGCATGGCATTACCCAGATGGTGGTGATGATTGTGTGGCCAGGTGAGAGAGTATTCAAGAGGCCCTATTGAGTAAGACTAGTAGTAGTTGTTTAGCTTTATGGTAGATAGTCAATGGGTTCTTGCATAGAACAATTCTCTCAGCGGGAGTTCTGGGCCTGAAGCTGTCCAGGTGGAAGCTGGTTATTAAAGGACAGGTCCAGGGAGGAACCCCAAGCCCAGGATAGGGTGGAAGAAATGCCCTAGATAAAATTGCACCCTTCGGATTGTGTGGGGCCTTTTAGATCGATCTCGGGTTGCAAGGCCTCAGAAACACAGTGAGTAGACAGGAGTGGGGCATTAACAACCCGTGTCTGGCTGGCTAATGTTTAATGTTAGTTCCTGAGTGCAATCCGCACCGAGCACATCCCACCCTGTTGTTGCTGCGAGACTTGCTGTGTTAGGATAAGTCCTGGGAAAGGGCTCGGGCCTAGGGTACGGTGGTAAAAGGGCCCTGTTTAGATTCACGCTCTCAGGACAATGTGGTGGCCTTCACTTAAGACTTGGGTTAAAAGGGCCTTATTCCGCAATAAACTGGTCAGAGTGAGATGCAAACGCTGCGTGTTTGGCAGGTAGGCCCCTGTTATTATATCCTGGGAGCACTCCGTAGTGGGCCCACGTGACCCAGCAATAGCTGCGAGGCAGTAGGGGCTGTATGGCTTAAACACCGGCCACCGGGATCTCTGTCAGTGTCAGGGAGGCAAGGTACCTGTGAAGCGGTGAGTTGGTGCCTGATTGCTTCCGTCGGGCATCTGGGCTGAAACCGCTATTGCGGTGCTGGGACTTCTGAGGCCTCAATTGGTCCCGGGATGTGCCTGAGGTGGCGTGCGGCAGGTGATCAGCCTCTCTCCACTAACCCGAGATGTCGGGTTACTACCGATGCATAGAGGTGAGGTGTGGGGAAGGATTGAGGGTAAAGAGGTCAGGTAGAGGGGATAAAACTGGCTTGGGATTTGGGAGCCCTCTTAGAACGCGGCCATCTGCAAGCGTAGCCAGACTCCACCCCCCCCCATGTGGCTCTTTTTAATCCTACCCGGTAAAATAAAACAGGATCAATTTCAAAATTCTACCCCTTACATACACAACATTGCAACTCGTATCACAGACAACCTCTCTATGGGGCCGAATTATCAAGCTCAGAATGGAGATTGGTGCCCCTGTTTCTGCGTGAGCCTTCAGGCTTGCCGGAAACAGCAGTTATGAACCAGCGGTCTAAAACCTTCTCTGAGGCTGCGGAAATCAATCCGCCCGATCCTATATGACCGTGCCGATTGACACCCCCTGTTGGGGGCCGATTGGCCGGAAATCTACAGAGGGTGGCCCTGCACAAGCAGTTTGCACAAGCCATTCACAAGAACGGCTTGTGCAATGATTAATGCTGACAGCGTATGCACTTTAATAAATTGGCCCCTATATGTTTTCTTAGCTAACTTACTCTGCTTCTTACCTACACCATTTAGTCTATTATCTCCTCCTACTACACTTATCTCCTTGTACTACACTTATGCTGTGGAACTCTTTCCTTAATCTGTCAGGTTCTTACCCATTTTTAAAGCTTCACAAGTCCTTTATAAAAAACTACAGCATAAGCATTCCACATGTTCAAGCCCAATTCTTCAAACTGGAAACTCATTATCCATAATTCATAATTGTGTACAACTACTCCCCACATTTTTATCTCCAATTGCTACTTAGGGGCCGAATTATCAAGCTCCGAATAGAGTTTGATGCTCCTGTTTCCGCACGAGCCTTCAGGCTCACTGGAAATAGCAGTTATGAAGCAGCAGTCTAAAGACCGCTGCTCCATAACTTGTCCGCCTGCTCTGAGGCTGCGGCCATCAATCCGCCCAATCGTATACGATCTGGCTGATTTACACCCCCTGCAAGGGCCGATTAGCCTCTAATCTGCAGGGGGCGGCATTGCACAAGCAGTTCACAAGAACTACTTGTGCAATGATAAATGCCGACAGCTGCAGCAGACATGATACGCTACATAGCATCATGTCCGTCCGCACTTTAATAAATCAGCCCCATAGAGTGTAAGTCTTCAAGTCAGCAGTGCCATCTAATCATTTTGTCCCAGTCTGCCTTTTTCTGTGATGTCTTCATTCAATGTCACCTCTGTAAAGCTCTGTGGGATATTTTGTTGCACACAAACATTATTATTATTATTTAGTCTTAATACTTCATATGTATGCTTCAATGTGACCATGATGGATTCAAATAGGATTGGTTTAATATTTTTATTTAATATCTGCTTTAATTGAATTTAATAAAATGTGTGCAAGAATATTTTTGACTGGAAATTCTTGACTATGAGATAGAGAATCCTTCAAGCGATAAATCTGTTTAACCTACTTACCACATTCCTCTTACTGCTCTGTTAGCATAAAGATATTTGCTTTCTGAAACATCTTCTGTTTATACCCTCTGAGCACTACTGAAAAAAGTGCTTATTAATACATGAAAGGACAAACATTGGATATCCCCATGATAATACTATTTCTGCCTTGAATTCCATAATAGCTATATATGAAACTCTACTTGTTTTGAGACATCACTTATTTGACCAAATATTGCATCAAAGGCTATTTTTACAATATTCACTAAAATAACTTGGATGTGATTTACAAGTAAACATGTAATTACTTTAATAAGTAGTTCAAGAAGGCAATACAAAAATCATAGTGTTTTTTGCAAATAGATTATACATGATGTGAATATGGTAGGACTAAATATAATCAAACCCATTTTGCAAAGGTAACCATAATTTAGACAATGGCATCTTCAACAGAAGTCAAGTTTTATATATAACCATATACTGAGCAATACACTTCATGCTTCACATACATACAGATAGTGCTGTCTAAATTATTGGATATATGCTGCATTCTGGCAACTATACCTTTTCTGATGATGAGATTGCACAATGGAGAGACTTTAAATATATATATACATACACACACATATATATATATATATATATATATATATATATATATATATATATATATATATATATATATATATATATATATATATATATATGTGTGTGTATATAAATAATAGGTCTGAGGAAGAGGATATTTTGTTCCCGAAACGTCACTATATTTCCACAGTAAAAAGTGTGTTTAAAAAAGACCAGCGAGTGCAAGTTTTTGTTACTTCTGTATACTGTGTATATATATATATATATATATATATATATATATATATATATATATATATATATATATATATATATATGTGTGTGTGTATATAAATAATAGGTCTGAGGAAGAGGATATTTTGTTCCCGAAACGTCACTATATTTCCACAGTAAAAAGTGTGTTTAAAAAAGACCAGCGAGTGCAAGTTTTTGTTACTTCTGTATACTGTGTGTATATATATATATATATATATATATATATATATATATATATATATATAATACACAAATATCAAGTACTACTAAACTGCAACTGATCTGTTTAATTTAATTATATTAGTTTTCCAGATATTCAGGGATATGCCCCTTTAAAATTTTGGTGGAATTCATGTTATTGGTCTCCTTTGCTGTGCTGTGGCTAATTAAGCACCTATGTGAATGAGTGTGTGCTCTGATTGGTGCAGTGGCTTGGATAATCATGCAAGATACATACATTTTTCCCACTCTTACAGGGACAAGAAAGTCAAATGTGCTTTGTTCTCTTGCTATCCTATGTTACTAAGCATTCCTAGGCAGGCTCAAAATCAGCTGAACTACTGGGAAGCTAGTGATTGAAAACTACACAGATACAGATGTGACCGAAAGTATTGGTACCCTACTACTTTTTTATGAAAATGTAAAATTTTCTCTGAAATTAATAAAAATTTACTAAAAAAATTGGGATGCACCATTCTTTATTTCAAATTTAATAGAGTAGAAACTTTTGTTTTATGACTTCCCATTTTACTTTAAACAGTAAAACAAATGAGAATAGCACCAACAAAAATATTGATACTTTTAACCTAATATTTCATAGCAAAGCCTTTAGCATTTGGAGACAATAACTGCAATGAAATGCTTTCTGTAGCTTTGAAAAAGATTTCTAAACTTTTTGACTGGGATTTTGGCCTTGGGTTTGCTTAGTGCCTTTTTCCAACTGTGAGTTTTAGCTCTTTCCACGGATATTCAATGGAATTCAGATCTGGACTCATAGAAGGCCACTTCATAACGGTTCAATGTTTTCTTAACTATTCTTGGATGCTTTTTGAAGTATGTTTTGGGTCACTATCCTGAAGGAGGACCCATGATCTGTGACTGAGACAGATTTCTGACACTTGGCAGTACTTTTAACTCTAGAATGCCTTGATAGTCTTCTGATTTAATCGTGCCTTACACAGATTATATACACTCAGTGCCAGAGACAGCAAAGCTACCCCAAAACATCACTTAGCCTCCTCCATGTTTCATGGTAGGCATGATGTTCTTTTCTTTGAAAGTTTTTTGTTTTTTTTTTCTTCTGAAAGCATGGAGTTGTGATTTTACAAAAAGCACTACTTTTGTTTAGTCTGTCCAAAGAACATTTCTCCAGAAGGACTGTGGCCTGTCAACATGCATTTTGGCAAACTCCAGTTTGGCTTTTTTGTGTTTCTCTCTTAGAAGTGAGGTTTTCCTAAGTCTTCTACCATGAAGTCCATATTCATTTAGACAGCGGCGGATTGTGCGACTTGAAACTGTTGCACCATGAGCTTCAATTTTGACTTGGATCTGTTTTGAAGTTGTCCTTGGTCCTTTTTTCACCAGTTGAACCTTCCTCATCATTCTTGGGTCAATTTTCCTCTTGCGGCCACATCCAGGGATGCTGGCTACAGTTCCATGAGCCTTAAACTCGTTAATAATATTTGCAACAATGCTCACAGGAAAAAGTTCTTTAGAGATGCTCTTCTACTCTTTACATTAACCATGCTTGGCTATTACCTTTTTTTCTAACCTCTTCAGTCAACTGTCTGGTTTTCTCTCTCTTTTCCATATACATTGCGATACACACAGTGACTCACAATAGCAATGTTTTTTCCATTTAAACTGGCTGAACGATTATAAAATGTAAAACACCGGTGATACTACATAAAAGAAAATAGTATGCTTGAAGTATCCTTCCAAAACAATTATTTATTGTAACTTTTTGTAACAAACAGCATAGACAAACAACAAACTGGCTGAGTAAGAAGTCAAAACACTCAATATATGACAACATCATACTGCAAACAGAAAGCTTAATAAGACTGCTATAAGTAAGGCCTAATTGATCTTACAGGCATGCCTAAAGGTACTGCATGCCTTACTGCCGCAGGGACAAGAATCAGAAACAAATTCCTGTTATGACAGAGAACCCCCATCAAGCGTCTACATGGTCTGGAAGAATGAGTCCTATGAAAAGAAGCCACCAAATGAACACCATAACCCTTCCATTTGACAATATGCTCCAGACGTCCCCTGGAAATACAAAGGGGGTCTGTACCTGAGACTGACATTGGGGACATGGGGATTGTTGAGAAGATCACAAAAAAGATATTGCATCTACTGTGGTGTGTAGGACTGTAAGAGGAGTTCTGAAGGGAGGCATGGGATGCTCTGTGGCAGTGAAGGTGAACATGAATGGGAAAGTGAGGCAGACCGTGATAACAGCTGAGGTTGTGAAGGGGGATGGGTGGAGAGACTGCATCTGCGAAAGGTGGGGGCAGGGTGATAACTGACAGAATGGCAAACTGTTATATCCTGATCACAAACGTCTATCTATTGGGTACTTGTAAAGCGCAAACTAATCACCCGTGAGGGTCTCAAGGCGCTATGGGAGGGGGGGAGAGAGGGGCTAAGGGAAGACGATTCAGTCGAAGAGCCAGGTCTTGAGGTCCTTCCTGAAGTTTGTAAGGGAGGTGGATTGTCTGAGGTGCAGCAGGAGGGAGTTCCATGATCTTGCTGCCATATAGGAGAAGGATTTTCCTCCAGCTGTTTTTTTCTTGATGCGATGGATGACTGCAAGTGCTTGGTCGGCAGAGCGGAGTTGTCTGGAGGGGGTGTAGATCACAAACGTGATTGCTTATATAAATTAAGTTTCAGAAAATTAAATGAATTTAACTTCAAAATGTTAAGTATTAGGTTACCTGGATATCCAAAGTTGAATAATGTTACATTGGGGGTGGCAGAAAGGAAAACAAAATAATACTTATAGGCATCCAGGTATAATTTCAATAAAAGTTAGCTCCTTACTAATTAGTCACCTGCAGCTAATCAAGGTGATTTTGGTGTTCTGAGAGTTTAAAATGGTTGTTTTTAAAATTCACTTGTTCAGAGCCTCATATTCTGCACTGCTAAAACTTATGTGCATTATTTATTTGTAAAATTTACAAAAAGATTTGAGAATAGAGAGCTAGGTTTATGTAGATTTAAACATCCCTGAATATTCTTATCCACACCACTACGTTTTAAAAAATAAAAAAGGCAAACAAATAGTGACTAAATTTACTTTTATCACCAATTTTGATTTGTTCTCTTGGTATTCTTAGTTGAAAGCTAAACCTAGAAGGTTCATATGCTAATTTCTTAGACCTTGAAGACTTCCTCTAATCTGAATGCATTTTGACCACTAGAGGGCATTAGTTCATGTGTTTCATATAGATAACATTGAGCTCATGCACGTGAAGTTACCCTGAAATGAGCACTGATTGGCTAAAATGTCTGTCAAAAGAACTGAAATAAGGGGCAGTCTGCAGAGGCTTAGATACAAGGTAATCACAGAGGTAAAAAGTGTATTTCTATAACAGTGTTGGTTATGCAAAACTGGGGAATGTGTAATAATAAAGGGATTATCTTTCTTTTAAAACAACAAAAATTCTGGTGTTGACTGTCCCTTTAAAGAAGGGTTTAAATGTTATTTGTACATTATTATTCTTTATTTATAAAGCGCCAACAGATTCCGCAGCGCTGCCCATGGGTACAAGGATAACAGTACAATGGAGAAACAATACGATAAAAGACAAATTTTTACAGACAAAATACAGGGGGAATTGAGGGCCCTATTCCCGTGGGAACTTACAATCTAGATACATGGTGTTATATTTGCTTTTTAATGAAAAGATTTCCCTTTTAGCTCATTTTATACCACTGAATTATTTATGCACCAATTTATTTATGGCATTGTATGATAGTAGTTAAAGTAATTATAGTAATAATCAAAAGTTTCATACAAAAAATTCACTAAATGTAACATTCAGTAGAAACACACAAATAATGAAATAATATAAAGTGCATTCAGTAACCTATTTGCTAACCTGAAGAAAACCGTTATTTTCATCTGCTGCTGTTAGAAAAAATAAATAAATAAAAACTAAATAAATATATATATATATATATATATATATATATATATATATATATATACACTGTGTGCAGAATTATTAGGCAAATGAGTATTTTGACCACATCATCCTCTTTATGCATGTTGTCTTACTCCAAGCTGTATAGGCTCGAAAGCCTGCTACCAATTAAGCATATTAGGTGATGTGCATCTCTGTAATGAGAAGGGGTGTGGTTTAATGACATCAACACCCTATATCAGGTGTGCATAATTATTAGGCAACTTCCTTTCCTTTGGCAAAATGGGTCAAAAGAAGGACTTGACAGGCTCAGAAAAGTCAAAAATAGTGAGATATCTTGCAGAGGGATGCAGCACTCTTAAAATTGCAAAGCTTCTGAAGCGTGATCTTCGAACAATCAAGCGTTTCATTCAAAATAGTCATGAGGGTCGCAAGAAGCGTGTGGAAAAACCAAGGCGCAAAATAACTGCCCATGAACTGAGAAAAGTCAAGCATGCAGCTGCCAAGATGCCACTTGCCACCAGTTTGGCCATATTTCAGAGCTGCAACATCACTGGAGTGCCCAAAAGCACAAGGTGTGCAATACTCAGAGACATGGCCAAGGTAAGAAAGGCTGAAAGACGACCACCACTGAACAAGACACACAAGCTGAAACGTCAAGACTGGGCCAAAAAATATCTCAAGACTGATTTTTCTAAGGTTTTATGGACTGATGAAATGAGAGTGAGTCTTGATGGGCCAGATGGATGGGCCCGTGGCTGGATTGGTAAAGGGCAGAGAGCTCCAGTCCGACTCAGACGCCAGCAAGGTGGAGGTGGAGTACTGGTTTGGGCTGGTATCATCAAAGATGAGCTTGTGGGGCCTTTTCGGGTTGAGGATGGAGTCAAGCTCAACTCCCAGTCCTACTGCCAGTTTCTGGAAGACACCTTCTTCAAGCAGTGGTACAGGAAGAAGTCTGCATCCTTCAAGAAAAACATGATTTTCATGCAGGACAATGCTCCATCACACGCGTCCAAGTACTCCACAGCGTGGCTGGCAAGAAAGGGTATAAAAGAAGAAAATCTAATGACATGGCCTCCTTGTTCACCTGATCTGAACCCCATTGAGAACCTGTGGTCCATCATCAAATGTGAGATTTACAAGGAGGGAAAACAGTACACCTCTCTGAACAGTGTCTGGGAGGCTGTGGTTGCTGCTGCACGCAATGTTGATGGTGAACAGATCAAAACACTGACAGAATCCATGGATGGCAGGCTTTTGAGTGTCCTTGCAAAGAAAGGTGGCTATATTGTCACTGATTTGTTTTTGTTTTGTTTTTGAATGTCAGAAATGTATATTTGTGAATGTTGAGATGTTATATTGGTTTCACTGGTAAAAATAAATAATTGAAATGGGTATATATTTGTTTTTTGTTAAGTTGCCTAATAATTATGCACAGTAATAGTCACCTGCACACACAGATATCCCCCTAAAATAGCTATAACTAAAAACAAACTAAAAACTACTTCCAAAACTATTCAGCTTTGATATTAATGAGTTTTTTGGGTTCATTGAGAACATGGTTGTTGTTCAATAATAAAATTAATCCTCAAAAATACAACTTGCCTAATAATTTTGCACTCCCTGTATATATATATATATATATCCAGTTAATCATGGCATCCACATGCTGTAAGCACAAGTAACTACAATACATTTTCATACCTCCATTAATGAATCTTATATTGTGCAAATTCATTGTATTGTTAGTGTTCATTAATATACTTGCCTGTATCTTAATGCTTTATGTCAAGGATACCACTCAAGACCTTAAAATAAATACAGACAGAGAACATAGATATTCACATTAAAGGGCAATTATAGTGAAAGCATTACATGTTACGTATATCCCAATATGATCATTCTTAAGAACGTGTACTTTTATTGTTAGAGATCCTGAAATGTTATGTGTTTAACCTATTGTTAAACTACTGCTTTAGAGCCACAGAAAACTTCTGGTCCTGAGTAGAAACTGCCGCGGACCCAATCAACAGTCCTAGTCCAATGACTCAGCTGAGCAGCTAGCTGATTGGCTCAAAGGAGGTTTCCACTCGCTATCAACAGTTCTCTTTGCATCCCAATTGGTACATTTAAATTAACTTAAACACATAGCACTTAGCATCTCACGGTCATTAGTGATAAAATTACATTTTCTAATGAATGAGAGCATGTCATTTTTTCACTATAATAGCCCTTTAAATAAAAAACAGGAGGTTAATTGAGTTAACTTCGGAGTTAACTGGGCTAACTTATTCTCCCCATTTAATTTAATGGAGAGTGCAGAAGAAAAAAAATGAACACCTTTTGCAAGCGCGCTAACCGACAGGAGTTATTAATATTTCACATTCCAATGTTCTTCACGTACAGAAAATTTTTATTTTTACTTTAAAGGGACGTTAAACACCAACATTTTTATTGTTTAAAAAGATAGATAATCCCTTTATTTACTATTCCCCTGTTCTGCTTAACCAACACTGTTATAGAAATATACTTTCTACCTCTGTAATTACCTTGTATCTAAGCTTCTGCAGACTGCCTCCTTATCTCAGATCTTTTGACAGACTTGCATTTCAGACAATTAGTGCTGACTCTTAAATAACTCCACGTGCGTGAGCACAATCTTAGCTATATGACACACATGAACTAACGCCCTCTAACTGTGAAAAACTGTCAAATGCATTCAGATAAGAGGTGGCCTTCAAGGGCTTAGAAGTTAGCACATGAGCCTACCTAGGTTTAGCTTTCAACTAAGAATACCAAGAGCAATACCAAAGCAAATTTGATTATACAAGTAAATTGAAAAGTTGTTTAAAATATAATTAATCTTCTGTATAGCCTTATACATATTCAATATCACTCACTTACATTATAATTTTGCTTAACATTTCTGTGGAAAATAAAATAGTATAATGAACTAACACCCTCTAGCTATGAAAAACTGTCATATGCATTCAGATAAGAGGTGTCCTTCAAGGGCTAAGAAGTTAGCACAACTTCATAAATACCAAGAGCAATACCAAAGCAAATTTGATTATAAAAGTACATTGGAAAGTTGTTTAAAATGACATGCCCTATCTGAATCATGAAAGTTTAATTTAGACTTTACTGTACCTTTAAATATATATTTCTATATATCTATATATATATATAATTTACATGATCATATATATGGAAATATATATTTAAAATAAAAAAATTGGATGTGAAAAATATTGAAATGTGACAAGAATAGAAAATAAGTACTGGCACTATGATAGTAATAAATAATAGGATAAAGAACACACTCAGGGTTCTGGTGCTGCCCCTTTAAAACTAATGGAAATTATGAATGGAGAGAAAGATAGGGGCTTGGATAGCACTCATTCCTACTACTAAGGTAAATAACGTTAAAAATAATACAGTTTAATAGTTACATTGAAATAAAACAGGAAGAAGCCCTGACCCAATTACCATACACTCACACACAGTAAAAAAACGTGGGTCACTCCCCTGTATTCCTGTCCAATAACTGGAAGCGTCGGCTGCAGGGGACAGGACATGTTTGTTCATTATTTTCAACATTAAGGCCTAGATTTGGAGTTCGGCGGTAGCCGTGAAAACCAGCGTTAGAGGCTCCTAACGCTGGTTTTGGCCGCCCGCTGGTATTTGGAGTCAGTGATTAAAGGGTCTAACGCTCACTTTTCAGCCGTGACTTTTCCATACCGCAGATCCCCCTACGCCATTTGCGTATCCTATCTTTTCAATGGGATCTTTCTAACGCCGGTATTTAGAGTCGTTTCTGAAGTGAGCGTTAGAGCTCTAACGACAAAACTCCAGCCGCCTGAAAATAGCAGGAGTTAAGAGCTTTCTGGCTAACGCCGGTTCATAAAGCTCTTAACTACTGTACCCTAAAGTACACTAACACCCATAAACTACCTATGTACCCCTAAACCGAGCTCCCCCCACATCGCCGCCACTCGATTAAAATTTTTAACCCCTAATCTGCCGACCGCCACCTACGTTATACTTATGTACCCCTAATCTGCTGCCCCTAACCCCGCCGACCCCTGTATTACATTTATTAACCCCTAACCTGCCCCCCACAACGTCGCCGCCAGCTACTTAAAATAATTAACCCCTAATCTTCCGACCGCAAAGCGCCGCCACCTACGTTATCCTTATGTACCCCTAATCTGCTACCCCTAACACCGCCGACCCCTATATTATATTTATTAACCCCTAATCTGCCCCCCTCAACGTCGCCGACACCTGCCTACACTTATTAACCCCTAATCTGCCGAGCGGACCTGAGCGCTACTATAATAAAGTTATTAACCCCTAACCCGCCTCACTAACCCTATCATAAATAGTATTAACCCCTAATCTGCCCTCCCTAACATCGCCGACACCTACCTTCAATTATTAACCCCTAACCTGCCGAGCGGAGCTCACCGCTATTCTAATAAATGTATTAACCCCTAAAGCTAAGTCTAACCCTAACACTAACACCCCCCTAACTTAAATATAATTTACATCTAACGAAATAAATTAACTCTTATTAAATAAATTAATCCTATTTAAAGCTAAATACTTACCTGTAAAATAAATCCTAATATAGCTACAATATAAATTATAATTATATTATAGCTATTTTAGGATTAATATTTATTTTACAGGCAACTTTGTAATTATTTTAACCAGGTACAATAGCTATTAAATAGTTAAGAACTATTTAATTGTTACCTAGTTAAAATAATAACAAAATTTACCTTTAAAATAAATCCTAACCTAAGATATAATTAAACCTAACACTACCCTATCAATAAAATAATTAAATAAACTACCTACAATTACCTACAATTAACCTAACACTACACTATCAATAAATTAATTAAACACAATTCCTACAAATAAATACAATTAAATAAACTAGCTAAAGTACAAAAAATAAAAAAGAACTAAGTTACAAAAAATAAAAAAATATTTACAAACATAAGAAAAATATTACAACAATTTTAAACTAATTACACCTACTCTAAGCCCCCTAATAAAATAACAAAGCCCCCCAAAATAAAAAATTCCCTACCCTATTCTAAATAAAAAAAGTTACAAGCTCTTTTACCTTACCAGCCCTGAACAGGGCCCTTTGCGGGGCATGCCCCAAGAAGTTCAGCTCTTTTGCCTGATCGGAACAGCCAATAGAATGCGAGCTCAATCTGATTGGCTGATTGGATCAGCCAATCGGATTGAACTAGATTCTGATTGGCTGATTCCATCAGCCAATCAGAAAATTCCTACCTTAATTCCGATTGGCTGATAGAATCCTATCAGCCAATCGGAATTCGAGGGACGCCATCTTGGATGACGTCCCTTAAAGGAACAGTCATTCGTCGTTCAGTCGTCGGTCCGGATGGATGTTCCGCGCTGGAGGTCTTCAGGATCCTGCCGCTTCGCTCCGGATGGAAGACCATAGAAGATGCCGCCTGGATGATGACTTCAATCGGATGGAAGATCCTCTTCTGCCCCGCTTGGATGAAGACTTTGACCGGATCATGGACCTCTTCAGCCCCCCGCTTGGGCTTGGATCAGGACATCGGAGGAGCTCTTCAGGACGGATCGGTGAACCTGGATGGTGAAGACAAGGTAGGAAGATCTTCAGGGGCTTAGTGTTAGGTTTATTTAAGGGGGGTTTGGGTTAGATTAGGGGTATGTGGGTGGTGGGTTGTAATGTTGGGGGGGGGTATTGTATTTATTCTTTTACAGGCAAAAGAGCTGAAATTCTTGGGGCATGCCCCGCAAAGGGCCCTGTTCAGGGCTGGTAAGGTAAAAGAGCTTGTAACTTTTTTAATTTAGCATAGGGTAGGGAATTTTTTATTTTGGGGGGCTTTGTTATTTTATTAGGGGGCTTAGAGTAGGTGTAATTAGTTTAAAATTGTTGTAATATTTTTCTTATGTTTGTAAATATTTTTTTATTTTTTGTAACTTAGTTCTTTTTTATTTTTTGTACTTTAGCTAGTTTATTTAATTGTATTTATTTGTAGGAATTGTGTTTAATTAATTTATTGATAGTGTAGTGTTAGGTTAATTGTAGGTAATTGTAGGTAGTTTATTTAATTAATTTATTGATAGGGTAGTGTTAGGTTTAATTATATCTTAGGTTAGGATTTATTTTACAGGTAAGTTTTGTTATTATTTTAACTAGGTAACAATTAAATAGTTCTTAACTATTTAATAGCTATTGTACCTGGTTAAAATAATTACAAAGTTGCCTGTAAAATAAATATTAATCCTAAAATAGTTATAATATAATTATAATTTATATTGTAGCTATATTAGGATTTATTTTACAGGTAAGTATTTAGCTTTAAATAGGAATAATTTATTTAATAAGAGTTAATTTATTTTGTTAGATGTAAATTATATTTAAGTTAGGGGGGTGTTAGTGTTAGGGTTAGACTTAGCTTTAGGGGTTAATACATTTATTAGAATAGCGGTGAGCTCCGGTCGTCAGATTAGGGGTTAATAATTGAAGTTAGGTGTCGGCGATGTTAGGGAGGGCAGATTAGGGGTTAATACTATTTATGATAGGGTTAGTGAGGCGGATTAGGGGTTAATAACTTTATTATAGTAGCGGTGCGGTCCGCTCGGCAGATTAGGGGTTAATAAGTGTAGGCAGGTGTCGGCGACGTTGTGGGGGGCAGATTAGGGGTTAATAAATATAATATAGGTGTCGGCGGTGTTAGGGGCAGCAGATTAGGGGTACATAGGGATAACGTAGGTTGCGGCGGTTTACGGAGCGGCAGATTAGGGTTTAAAAAAAAAATGCAGGGGTCAGCGATAGCGGGGGCGGCAGATTAGGGGTTAATAAGTGTAAGGTTAGGGTGTTTAGACTCGGGGTACATGTTAGAGTGTTAGGTGCAGACGTAGGAAGTGTTTCCCCATAGGAAACAATGGGGCTGCGTTAGGAGCTGAACGCTGCTTTTTTGCAGGTGTTAGGTTTTTTTTCAGCTCAAACAGTCCCATTGTTTCCTATGGGAGAATCGTGCACGAGCACGTTTTTGAGGCTGGCCGCATCCGTAAGCAACTCTGGTATCGAGAGTTGCATTTGCGGTACAAATGCTCTACGCTCCTTTTTTGGAGCCTAACGCAGCATTTGTTTGAACTCTCGATACCAGAGTTAAATTTATGGTGCGGCCAGAAAAAAGCCCGCGGAGCGTTAACAGCCCTTTTACCGCCGAACTCCAAATCTAGGCCTTAGAAAGGCCGGGTAACGGCCGAAACGCCTTTGTTGCTATTTTAACTGTGTAAGTCACTCCTGTCACCTGAAGCCAACGCTTCCAGTTATCGGACAGGAATACAGGGGAGTGACCCACATTTTTTTACTCTGTGTGTGTCTGTTTTATTTCATTGTAACGATTAAAGTTTATTATTTTTAATGTTATTCACCTTAGTAGTAGGAATTAGTGCTATCCAAGCCCCTATCTTTCTCTCCATTCGTAAATATTGGAATGTAAAATATGTGAAGTGCACTTCAGGTTGTGCGCTCTAGGTCTAACGCGGTGTCGGCTTAGTGCACTTGAAGAATGAGTTATCTTAAGACGCAATATGTAATTATTAAATATAACATATTAAAAAATATTAATAATAAAAATGTATAATCATTATAGCTACTTTAAAATATATTTATATATTCTATTACATTTTTATAATATTTTAGTACCTCAATAATAATTATTAACAGTAATTAAAAATAATTTTCAATATTTTATATTCAATATTTACATAAGGTGCCTTAATATAACTAATTCTTCATGTGCGCTAATCCGACACTGTGTTAGACCTAAAGCGCACAACCAGAAGCACACTATTTTTAAATATATATATATCTGATAATGTTAATGTAAATATATATATATATATATATATATATATATATATATATATACTAGTCATAAAGCCGGTTACATGGGCCAAAATCACCTCTTCCTCCAAGAACCTTTCCCTACCCTCTTATCCCCTCTCCCTGTCGCTCTCAACTTTTTTATCCTGCAGTGTAGCGGTCCCAATCGCTCCTGCCCCCTCCAGCGATGATCTCCCACCGCCTCCCTCCTAACCCTTCCACGCCACTAACTTAGCAGCGTAGCAGCCACACCTGCTCCTGTCCCCCTCCAGCGATGATCTGCAAACATGCGTCACCACTGCCTTAATGCCACTGCCTATATATATATATATATATATATATATATATATATATATATATATATATATATATACATTACATATAAATACATATGCTCTCAAGGAATTGCATTTGCTTTCAACTTTTAAAACAAGCGCTACATCCTCCTAATCTAGCCCTGAATCAGTTAATATATTTAGGATCCTTGATTTTTGTCAGCCAATGAGGAAAGTGAAAAACACGCTCATAAATTCTCACAATCACATACACACATATATTCTCATACATAATCTGAAACTCTCTCATAAGCATGCAGACAGTTTCACACACACACACGCTAACATTCATACACAGATGAACAGAAACCATCTAAATTAATGTTATCTGCAGTTCTGTAAGTACAAGTATGGGAGGAGGGGAAAGAGTTCAGAATGTGCTATGGAATAGGAAGGGATAGGAACATATTGTAAACATAATATAGCATTTATGACCTATTAATTATGGTAAGTAGTGCGGACTGCACAAGGTCTATAGGGATTTGTAAGGACATTATACATAGCTGGAGAGACTCAGATGGGTTGTGTAGTGAGCCTGGGACAGCGTGGGACTACAAAAGGCTTGTTAATTTTTAAGGAGACCAGCAGGCTGTTCCTGGACTTAAACCTTGGGTAGGCAAAAGCTTACACCACTGGACCAGGATGCCAGAGGCTAAATCAGGGACTTCTGTTGCAGAGTGAAATATGTTCTGTAAGAGAAGCTATGGGTGTTCTAAGGATGAATTCAGGCTGGATTGAGTCAGGGTTGCTGGTGTCTGTGGGCAGAGATATGCTTGTTGTAGGGAGGGCTAGGGCATAGGGGCTAGGGCATAGGTATGTGCTTTATGGGTATCACTACAAAGAAAAGGACACGGGCTGAGGAATAATTTTCCCCCTCCCCCTCAGCCTAACAAGCACAATGGTGGTTCAACTTAAAAAATAGGATTCTTTGCAACCTCACAGAACTGCCACTGGAGCCAAACTTTTTATTAGAAAACTAAAAAAAAATGATGTCCAAATCCCAAATTAGACTTAGGGGGATATTTATCAAAGGTCTGGCGGACCTGATCCGACAGTGCGGATCAGGTCCGCCAGACCTCGCTGAATGCGGAGAGCAATATACTCTCTGTATTCAGCATTGCACCAGCAGCTCTTGTGAGCTGCTGGCGCAACGCCACCCCCTGCAGATTTGTGGCCAATCGGCCGCCAGCAGGGGGGTGTCAATCAACCCGATCATACTCGATCGGGTTGATTTTCGTCGATGTCTGTCCGCCTGCTCAGAGCAGGCGGACAGGTTATGGAGCAGCAGTCTTTAGACCGCTTCTTCATAACTGGTGTTTCTGGCGAGCCTGCAGGCTCGCCAGAAATAAGGGGCTTCAAGCTCCATACGGAGCTTGATAGATATGCCCCTAAAACAGAAAGGAGTATAGATAGGTATCTATATACAGGGAGTGCAGAATTATTAGGCAAATGAGTATTTTGACCACATCATCCTCTTTATGCATGTTGTCTTACTCCAAGCTGTATAGGCTCGAAAGCCTACTACCAATTAAGCATATTAGGTGATGTGCATCTCTGTAATGAGAAGGGGTGTGGTCTAATGACATCAACACCCTATATCAGGTGTGCATATTTATTAGGCAACTTCCTTTCCTTTGGCAAAATGGGTCAAAAGAAGGACTTGACAGGCTCAGAAAAGTAAAAAATAGTGAGATATCTTGCAGAGGGATGCAGCACTCTTAAAATTGCAAAGCTTCTGAAGCCTGATCATCGAACAATCAAGCGTTTCATTCAAAATAGTCAACAGGGTCGCAAGAAGCGTGTGGAAAAATCAAGGTGCAAAATAACTGCCCATGAACTGAGAAAAGTCAAGCGTGCAGCTGCCAAGATGCCACTTGCCACCAGTTTGGCCATATTTCAGAGCTGCAACATCACTGGAGTGCCCAAAAGCACAAGGTGTGCAATACTCAGAGACATGGCAAAGGTAAGAAAGGCTGAAAGACGACCACCACTGAACAAGACACACAAGCTGAAATGTCAAGACTGGGCCAAGAAATATCTCAAGACTGATTTTTCTAAGGTTTTATGGACTGATGAAATGAGAGTGAGTCTTGATGGGCCAGATGGATGGGCCCGTGGCTGGATTGGTAAAGGGCAGAGAGCTCCAGTCCGACTCAGACGCCAGCAAGGTGGAGGTGGAGTACTGGTTTGGGCTGGTATCATCAAAGATGAGCTTGTGGGGCCTTTTCGGGTTGAGGATGGAGTCAAGCTCAACTCCCAGTCCTACTGCCAGTTTCTGGAAGACACCTTATTCAAGCAGTGGTACAGGAAGAAGTCTGCATCCTTCAAGAAAAACATGATTTTCATGCAGGACAATGCTCCATCACACGCATCCAAGTACTCCACAGCGTGGCTGGCAAGAAAGGGTATAAAAGAAGAAAATCTAATGACATGGCCTCCTTGTTCACCTGATCTGAACCCCATTGAGAACCTGTGGTCCATCATCAAATGTGAGATTTACAAGGAGGGAAAACAGTACACCTCTCTGAACTGTGTCTGGGAGGCTGTGGTTGCTGCTTCACGCAATGTTGATGGTGAACAGATCAAAACACTGACAGAATCCATGGATGGCAGGCTTTTGAGTGTCCTTGCAAAGAAAGGTGGCTATATTGGTCACTGATTTGTTTTTGTTTTGTTTTTGAATGTCAGAAATGTATATTTGTGAATGTTAAGATGTTATATTGGTTTCACTGGTAAAAATAAATAATTGAAATGGGTATATATTTGTTTTTTGTTAAGTTGCCTAATAATTATGCACAGTAATAGTCACCTGCACACACAGATATCCCCCTAAAATAGCTAAAACTAAAAACAAATTAAAAACTACTTCCAAAAATATTCAGCTTTGATATTAATGAGTTTTTTGGGTTCATTGAGAACATGGTTGTTGTTCAATAATAAAATTAATCCTCAAAAATACAACTTGCCTAATAATTCTGCACTCCCTGTATACATTTTAAATAATCTTTTTATTAGTAATCATAAAATGACATAAAACTAAAATGGAACAAAATGGAACAGGCCAGAACAGCCATCTTATGAGTTAATTCATAACCAATCTGGGCAATGTCTTAAATGTCCTACAATACAATATTTAAGAGGTATTAAACTTGAAACTATATATTTTATTAACCCCTTCCCAACAAAATGGAATGGCCAGCAATATCTACTTCCCAAGTAGCCACACATCCACATTTACATGTTCCAAAAGGCTAGGGAAGAGAAGAGACAATTAGCCAAAAGTTTTACACATAATCTATATCCATGTTTTTGTTTCTGTGAAAAAAAGGTTTTGCACAAAAAGGCCAGGAATGTCTGCAAATCAAGTAGGCACACCAACCAAATTCACGTGTTCACAAGGCTAGGAGAAAGAGACAATGAGCTACAGATGGGTAAATTTGATTGGTGGGGCTACTTGCTAAGTGAGAGCATTAAGACTTCTAGGCACAAAACTTATTTGTTGCTTATAATGGACAAATCACACTTGTCATATTTACAAGATTGAGGAGTTTAAGATAGAAATTGCTTGGCATGTAGATAGATATCATACCCTATGTGGCAATATAGACTTTACTTTATGGCTGTTGAACAGACTTTCTCTAATATTTAAATTTTGGGCCATACGCTACCTCTTGTGTTTTTAAACTTTTGCACACAAATACTAGGGGTAACATAGTAACATAGTAGATGAGTTTTAAAGAAGGCAGATGTCTATTGAATACAACCTAGAGATTACCTAATTTACACCAAAGAAGCTGACCATTGAACTTAAAGAATTAGAAAGCCTACACATTTAACACAGGCAATCTTATCCCGGAATTTTGTTTTTAGCCAGAAATGTATCTGCGCCATTTTTAAATTTATCTAAGGCATTGGCAGTCGCTATCTCCTTAGTCAAGGTTTTCCACAATTTGATTGCTCTTACCATGAAAATTTTTTATGTTGCTAGAGATTAAATCTCCTTTTCATTAGTCTTAAAATTGTGATCTCTTGTCACAAACAACTGCCATGGAATAAACAATTCTGTATATGGGCCGTGAATATATTTATATACAGTTCTTCCTTTTCTATTAAATTGATTTATTTTAGGCTACAATTAAAGCTATTATTTATTTTATTTTATTTTTTTGGAACACCTATCTATATCTAAAATTTGTTCCTTTGTACTCTCCAGCAATTTTCATTTGAAAAGTAAAAGGCAGATTTGAATTAGATATAAACCCTCTGAGCTTTCCTTTAGTAGCAGCTGTATGTTTGTGATTTATTCTTGCTTTACAAGCAATACGGTAATTGCTTATGCAGATTGAACAGAAGGCAGGGATGTTCCTCTGTGTGCTTGGGCAATTCTGCTTGACTGGGTGACTGATGCTTCACAAAATGGAGCTGCTTGTACTAATATACACTTATACAAAACTTGAAACAAAACAAAAATATTTTTACATCCAAAGCAGCACTCACAATTTAGTGATTATTTAAAACATTGTTTATTTCAGTGATAGGTTCCCTTTAATGCATATTTGTTTTTTCATAAAAAATGGTACCTCATCTATATTTCAAGTTCAAAAGATCATTGTATTAAAGTTTTTTTTTTCCTTCAAATACTTATAACTCCTGAATGGTTTAATAGATATGTGGGTAAAATTAGGTAGTTTACCACTCACTGGTTGGTAAACATTGCATTGGTCCGTGAAAAGTGAGTGTCTGAGCAAAAGATGATAAGCTGAGAAATACTTTGCATTATTAGCCTATAAGGCTTGTTTACTGTCCTTGTTTGTAGCTTGGTATATGCTTTTGTTTAATAAATAATGTTTAAAGCTGAAGATTTATGTTGCCATGTAGTGGATATTATTATTATTATTATTATTATTATTATTATTATCAGGTATTTGTAGAGTGCCAATAGATTCTGCAGCTCTAGATACCAGTGAGCTGAACCACTGAGACTGTTCAGTTTGCCTGCAATACCACACTGGAATATTATATAATATTGTTGCCTCCACTTGATAATAAATGTAACAATATATTTTAAAAAAAATGGCTGAAATTAATTTTAAATACATTCTTTACATTCTTTGATTATTTATTTAGTGACCAAATGACTAAACCTATCTCAAAAAACACCATACAACTAGCTACTGTGTCTTTCCCTCTCTAGCCGATCACAAGTAAGGCGCACAGGCACTAACATTATTTTTATAATCTAAGGTTGGGTTACCATAGCTACAAACTAGTTATGGCATGTCTTTTAAGAAATCCAATGTCGAATGGAAGTTTTATCACAACATTAGCTTACACATACACGAAAAGACTGACTGCACGCACTGAGCAAAATATTTTAATGGAAACCTGGTAATAAAATGGAGCCATAAACCACTTTAGCTGTCTGCAACTTCGGTGACTTACGGCTCCATTTTAAATGACTCAATAGATACAATTCGGGAGTTCTATAAACAAAGGTTTAGTATAAAAATATTAAGAGAGGGTAGAGAACCCTACCAAGAGTTACCGACTGTTGTAGGCTACCTTTCAAGAAAGTGATCTCCAGAATGGGCTCATATGTTTTTAAGCTAAGAGGATGCAAGGGGGTGTTATGACTCCGGGTTACCATGACTCTGGGTTGCGTAGTCACGATTGTTATGATGCAGTTATTCTGTCGAGGTAGTCCGTCTCGCGTCATTCTCGATGCATCGTTTTTGTGTCATCTTTGGCGCCCTTTTACCTTTATATGTAGTGATGTCGCGAACCTAAAATTTTCTGTTCGCGGACTCGAACTTCCGGTATTGTTCGCGAACGCTCGAACCGCCATTGAATTCAATAGGCAGGCGAACTTTAAAACCTACAAGGACTCTTTCTGGCCACAATAGTGATGGAAAAGTTGTTTCAAGGGTACTAACACCTGGACTGTTGCATGCTGGAGGGGGATCCCTGGCAAAACTCCCATGGAAAATTACATAGTTGATGCAGAGTCTGCTTTTAAGCCATAATGGGTCTAAATCAACTAACATTCCCAAAGTGGCTGTCTCAACACATCCCGGACAGAAGATAGATTGATAGTGATAGATAGGATAGATAGATATACATAGATTGATAGTTAGATAGAATCGATAGAAGAGAAATAGATAGATTTGTTAGATATATAATTACCCTAATAAATTCTAATAATCAAACATGCGTTCATGGACCCAACTAGCTTGTGTCAATTAGTACTTTTCTTAGCACTTTAATCCCTGTCCCCCCCCCCTATCGGGGGAGTTCTATATGGCCTGCCAGATTACCCTGAAAAATTATAATAATAAGACATGTGGTCTGCTACCTATTTTAACGAGGTTGTGTTTTAAGTACTACCATTCTTAGCACTTTAATCTCTGTAACTCCCCCTATTTGGTGAGGTCTATAAGGCCTGGATGATTACCCATACAAAATATAATAATAAGACATCTGCTCTTGGTCTTCGACCCATGGTAACTATGTTGTGTTAATTAGTAATGTCCTTCGCATTTTAATAGCTGTTACTCATACTCACCCTATCGGTGGAGGTCTATATGGCCTGCATGATTACCCTTACAAAATATAACAACCAAACATATGCTCTGGGACCCATGGTAAGTAGGTTGTGTTAAGTAGTACTGTTCTTTGTATTTTCATACCTGTTACAACACCAAATGGTGGCAGGTCTATCTGGCCTTCATGATTAGCTGCACCCAAACCCAAAAAAAAGCCGAGTGGTCTTAGACTAACACCCATGGCTAACTCTGTTGTTTCAATTAGTACTATTCTTAGAACTTTCATCCCTGTTACGGGCGGTCTACATGGCCATCATGATTAGCCAAACAAAATACTACAATCCAACCTTTGCTCAGTCTTCATAGGCCCTTCATTGTCTATATTTTGATAGTACAGTTCTTATTATTTTTATAGCTGATACAACACCGAATGGTGGCAGCTCTATATGGCCTGCATGATTAGCCGCACCCAATACAAAAATAAATCCAAGCGGTATTGGATTAACACCCATGGCTAACTCTGTTGTTTCAAGTAGTACTATTCTTAGCACTTTCATCTCATCATCCCTGTTACTTCCAGGACTCTCGGTGGTGGTGGTCTACATGGCCATCATGATTAGCCTAACCAAATACTACAATCCAACCTTGGCTCAGTCTTCCTAAGGCCCTTCATTGGCTGTATTTTGGTAGTACTGTTCTTATTAGTTTAATAGCTGATACGACACCGAATGTTGTCAGCTCTATATGGCCTGCATGAATAGCCGCACCCAAAGCCAAAAAAAAGCCAAGCGGTTTTGCACTAACACCCACGGCTAACTCTGTTATTTCAAGTTCTACTAATCTTAGCTCTTTCATCTCATCATCCCTGTTACTTCCAGGACTCTCGGTGGTGGTGGTCTACATGGCCATCATGATTAGCCTAACCAAATACTACAATCCAACCTTGGCTCAGTCTTCCTAAGGCCCTTCATTGGCTGTATTTTGGTAGTACTGTTCTTATTAGTTTAATAGCTGATACGACACCGAATGTTGTCAGCTCTATATGGCCTGCATGAATAGCCGCACCCAAAGCCAAAAAAAAGCCAAGCGGTTTTGCACTAACACCCATGGCTAACTCTGTTGTTTCAAGTTCTACTATTCTTAGCTCTTTCATCTCATCATCCCTGTTACTTCCAGGACTCTCGGTGGTGGTGGTCTACATGGCCATCATGATTAGCCTAACCAAATACTACAATCCAACCTTGGCTCAGTCTTCCTAAGGCCCTTCATTGGCTGTATTTTGGTAGTACTGTTCTTATTAGTTTAATAGCTGATACGACACCGAATGTTGTCAGCTCTATATGGCCTGCATGAATAGCCGCACCCAAAGCCAAAAAAAAGCCAAGCGGTTTTGCACTAACACCCATGGCTAACTCTGTTGTTTCAAGTTCTACTATTCTTAGCTCTTTCATCTCATCATCCCTGTTACTTCCAGGACTCTCGGTGGTGGTGGTCTACATGGCCATCATGATTAGCCTAACCAAATACTACAATCCAACCTTGGCTCAGTCTTCCTAAGGCCCTTCATTGGCTGTATTTTGGTAGTACTGTTCTTATTAGTTTAATAGCTGATACGACACCGAATGTTGTCAGCTCTATATGGCCTGCATGAATAGCCGCACCCAAAGCCAAAAAAAAGCCAAGCGGTTTTGCACTAACACCCACGGCTAACTCTGTTATTTCAAGTTCTACTAATCTTAGCTCTTTCATCTCATCATCCCTGTTACTTCCAGGACTCTCGGTGGTGGTGGTCTACATGGCCATCATGATTAGCCTAACCAAATACTACAATCCAACCTTGGCTCAGTCTTCCTAAGGCCCTTCATTGGCTCTATTTTTGTAGCACTGTTCTTATTAGTTTAATAGCTGATACGACACCGAATGTTGTCAGCTTTATATGGCCTGCATGAATAGCCGCAGCCAAAGCCAAAAAAAAGCCAAGCGGTTTTGCACTAACACCCATGGCTAACTCTGTTGTTTCAAGTTCTACTATTCTTAGCTCTTTCATCTCATCATCCCTGTTACTTCCAGGACTCTCAGTGGTGGTGGTCTACATGGCCATCATGATTAGCCTAACCAAATACTACAATCCAACCTTGGCTCAGTCTTCCTAAGGCCCTTCATTGGCTGTATTTTGGTAGTATTGTCATCCTTTTGAATAATAGATTACAGGAAAGGCATTGATTTTAGAATCCCAGAGATCATTTATATGACCCGTGAAATAAAAAAAAAAATTCATTAGATACCCGTTACACAATTATTTATCCTCAGGCCTTTTTAATACGAGGGTCCGGGAGCCTCAAACGAAACAACAGCAGGAAAGAGGAGATATGTCATCCTTTTGAATAATAGATTACAAGAAAGGCATTGATTTTAGAAACCCACAGATCATTATTTGCAACCGTGAAATTAGAAAAAAACATTGATTAGACACCCGTGACACTTATTTATGCTCAGGCCTTTTTAATACGAGGGTCCCGGAGCCTCAACCAAAACAACAGCATGAAAGAGGAGATATGTCATCCTTTTGAATAAAAGATTACAGTAAAGGCATTGATTTTAGAAACCCACAGATCATTATTTGCAACCGTGAAATTAGAAAAAAACATTGATTACACACCCGTGACACTTATTTATGCTCAGGCCTTTTTAATACGAGGGTCCCGGAGCCTCAACCGAAACAACAGCATGAAAGAGGAGATATGTCATCCTTTTGAATAAAAGATTACAGTAAAGGCATTGATTTTAGTAACCCACAGATCATTATTTGCAACCGTGAAATTAGAAAAAAACATTGATTACACAGCCGTGACACTTATTTATGCTCAGGCCTTTTTAATACGAGGGTCCCGGAGCCTCAACCGAAACAACAGCATGAAAGAGGAGATATGTCATCCTTTTGAATAAAAGATTACAGTAAAGGCATTGATTTTAGAAACCCACAGATCATTAATTGCAACCGTGAAATTAGAAAAAAACATTGATTAGACACCCGTGACACTTATTTATGCTCAGGCCTTTTTAATACGAGGGTCCCGGAGCCTCAACCGAAACAACAGCATGAAAGAGGAGATATGTCATCCTTTTGAATAAAAGATTACAGTAAAGGCATTGATTTTAGAAACCCACAGATCATTATTTGCAACCGTGAAATTAGAAAAAAACATTGATTACACACCCGTGACACTTATTTATGCTCAGGCCTTTTTAATACGAGGGTCCCGGAGCCTCAACCGAAACAACAGCATGAAAGAGGAGATATGTCATCCTTTTGAATAAAAGATTACAGTAAAGGCATTGATTTTAGAAACCCACAGATCATTATTTGCAACCGTGAAATTAGAAAAAAACATTGATTACACACCCGTGACACTTATTTATGCTCAGGCCTTTTTAAGACGAGGGTCCCGGAGCCTCAACCGAAACAACTGCATAAAAGAGGAGATATGTCATCCTTTTGAATAAAAGATTACAGTAAAGGCATTGATTTTAGAAACCCACAGATCATTATTTGCAACCGTGAAATTAGAAAAAAACATTGATTACACACCCGTGACACTTATTTATGCTCAGGCCTTTTTAATACGAGGGTCCCGGAGCCTGAACCAAAACAACAGCATGAAAGAGGAGATATGTCATCCTTTTGAATAAAAGATTACAGTAAAGGCATTGATTTTAGAAACCCACAGATCATTATTTGCAACCGTGAAATAGAAAAAAACATTGATTACACACCCGTGACATTTATTTATCCGAGGGTCCCGGAGCCTGAACCAAAACAACAGCATGAAAGAGGAGATATGTCATCCTTTTGAATAAAAGATTACAGTAAAGGCATTGATTTTAGAAACCCACAGATCATTATTTGCAACCGTGAAATAGAAAAAAACATTGATTACACACCCGTGACACTTATTTATCCTCAGGCCTTTTTAATACGAGGGTCCCGGAGCCTGAACCGAAACAACAGCATGAAAGAGGAGTTATGTCATCCTTTTGAATAAAAGATTACAGGAAAGGCATTGATTTTAGAAACCCACAGATCATGATTTGCAACCGTTAAATTAGAAAAAATCATTGATTAGACACCCGTGACACTTATTTAAGCTCAGGCCTTTTTAATACGAGGGTCCCAGAGCCTCAACCGAAACAACAGCATGAAAGAGGAGATATGTCATCCTTTTGAATAAAAGATTACAGTAAAGGCATTGATTTTAGAAACCCACAGATCATTTATATGACCCGTGTAATAGAAAAAAACATTCATTAGACACCGGTTACACTTATTTATCCTCAGGCCTTGTTAATACGAGAGTCCCGGAGCCACAACTGAAACAACAGCATGAAAGAGGACATATGTCAATCTTTTTGAATTATAGATTACAGGAAAGGCATTGATTTTAGAAACACTGAGATAAATTACTTGCAACCGGGAAATAAAAAAAAACATTGAACAGACACCCAGTACACTTTATTATCCATAGGCCTTTTTAGCAGAGGCTCCAGGACCCTCAACAAAAACAAGAGCAGGGAGCTGGGCATAGGAGTACAATGGAGTGTGACAATAATAATCTGAAGGTGAAGATTGCATAGTTGTGGCATTTTAATTTTGTTATCGTGGGAACTTAGTACTTGCAATGACCTTGCTCTGGTGAATCCATATCGCAAATGTGTTATTTAAGGCACTGTTTGTCTATTTTTTTGAATATCAGCATTTGGTAAATGAAGCTCAACTTAAGGCTGGTGAGAAACGACCTTTCTTCTGGCTGTTTGCAAATGTTGTGGCTCTGGACAAACATGTGAATAAGGGGCCATCAGCCATATTCTGCACGCAACCCCTTTGATGATTGACGATAAACATGTGTCACCTGCAAGCAGAGCTCGTTACTTCTGTCTAAATCATCTTCCTGGTATGGACAGGCCACTGTTTCCCACAGCAAGTACGAATTTTGAAATACAAGATTGTCTTGAGTATGGTAGGAAACCAAAGTTTATTTAATTCTGTACTATCTATCACCACAAAAAATGAACTTCTTGAAGCAACAAAAATGCCAGCAATTTCATGTGCTTATGGATAACAAGGACGTCATGTCCTGTGGTGCACAGAGATGGAGACGATTTTTGCCCTCCCTGTACACTACCCAGATGTCTCAAACATCACCAGAAACACAATACAGCCACTCTTGTGAAGTTCCTGGAGTGTTCCGGTAGCCATCTCTTTGCGCTCCTAAAGGAATACTTTATCAGTGTTTTTGTATACATCCGACAACAGCTTCGGAGACTTTGGTGACGCACATGTTATTTACTGTTGTTCCAGCTGTGGCAATATCAATTGGCATGAAAAAGTTAAGATTTGTTGGTTGGGGAGCCTATAGCTGTTGCGGTAGGACGTGTGTTTGAGGAGCTCCAGGTCTTACAAATTACTTTGGAGTTAGTTTTCAACCTTAATTTAATTTTCTTTTTGGGATTCATAGTCACACTTTCTGGGGCTATCCAAGAGGAGCCTGGTAAAAGCAGTAGTAGTCACCCCTTATATCAACGGGTATGGAGACCTGTTTTTTGCCTTTCCAATATTGCGCCGGTCCACAAACTAATCCTGAATGAAAAAAAAACCTTAAAATTTGGACTAGTGACACACATTTTATGCACGCTGTGGCAATTGCAATTTGCAATAAAAATAATCAGCTAACAACAACCACTACCTACGACCACACCTGACTCCTGAAGTCATGCTTCAGTTATTAAGTCAAGTTAAATAATTTTTATTTTTTTTATGCTCAGCAGAGGCTCCAGGACCCTCGACAAAACCAGCAGCAGGAAAGAGGACATATGGCATCCTTTTGAAAAAATGATTATAGGAAAGGCATTGATTTCAGAAACACAGAGATCATTAGTTGCAAACGGTAAATAGAAAAAAACATTGATTAGACACCCAGTACACTTATTTTTCATTAGGCCTTTTTAATAAGATTAAGAGGCTCCCGGAGCCTCAACAGAAACAACAGCATTAAAAAGTACATATGGCATCCTTGTGAATAATCGATTACAGGAAAGGCATTGATTTTAGAAACCCGTGGATAATTTTTTGCAACCATGAAATCTAAAAAAACATAGATTAGACACCCAGTACACTTCTTTATCCTTAGGCCTTTTAAGCATAGGCTCCAGGACCCTCAACAAAACCAGCAGCAGGAAAGAGGACATATGGCATACTTTTGTAAATTAGATTACAGGAAAGGCATTGATTTTAGAAACACAGAGATCATTTTTTTATTATTTTTTTTTCCAAACAACTTTATTGAAGTGAAATAGATATACAGAGTCTTGCTGAAAGTATTCACATAATACTGCTCATCAAAATTTTTCAAACAGCAATACAGAAACAGGCACAAAAGAAAAACAATGTTATACACTTCTAAATGTTCATGTTCCCGCTCAAATGACCAACGTCAAGAGCGAGAAATCAGGATATTTGTAATTTTCCGTAAATGTAATGATCTTTACAGGTAGTTGCGATACACTTTGATCCAGGAGAATTACCTAAGGATGCCGGGGAGGGGGATATGGTAGTAAGTAGAAGGGGAAAGAGAGTGAAAGATAGTGGGAAGGGGGAGGGAAGCTGATTCAGGAGGGGAGAAGGGAAAAAAAAAAAAAATGTAAAAACGGTGTTTTTAATCTAGATTGTGCCATGCAAGATCGCTCTTATCATCTCATAGGTATCCAATCTATGTGTCTTTAGATAATGATATCTCTTGAGGAGAAGGACATTTTCTACCTGGGATTGCCATTCCCCTACCGTAGGTGGGTCTTGTGTTTTCCATCTTTTAGGTATCAATTTTTTAGCGCTCGTGAGTAGGATTAACAGTAGTGCTAGGTGCGCCTGACTTTGCATCTTTGGTAGCGTCAAGAATAGTAAGATTTCTGGTGAGTTAGGGATAGTGATATTTAATATCTCATTGATTTTACCCAGTACCCCTGCCCAAAAGGATCTTAATGTGGGACAGTACCACCAGATGTGCAAAAGTGATCCCTGTTCCCCGCAACCCCTCCAGCACATGGGACTCAGTGCGGGAAATATCCTGTGCAGTCTAATGGGTGTCATGTACCATCTGCTGAGCAATTTTATATGTGTTTCCTGTATGTTTGAGGACACAGATGATCTCCTTGTGAGTCTAAAGGCTGTTGACCAGGCCTCGAAGTCTATCTCGGATCCTAAGTCTGTCATCCAGCTCTTTACGTAAGTTGGAAGTGAATTGGTCTCACGGATTAGTAGTATTTTGTATAGCAAGGAAACCAAATGTCTCAGAGCTCCCTCGCTAACACAGAGCTTTTCGAAAGGGGTAAGCTCTCTTCCCAAATCCTGTTTATATTTATGTCTAGTTATGTAATTTATTAGTTGATTATGGTGTAACCATGAGTTGAATAGTGAGGGTTGTCGGTTTTTTAACTCACTCTGTGAGATTATTTTGCCTTTATCTATTACTCCACATACTGAACCCACCTTCAAGTTGTAAGGTAGAACCTTTCGATAGCCTAATTGATGATACGGTAGTTCAGGATTTTCAAACACCGGTGTTAGAGGTGAGTGTCTAGAGGAAATATGTATTGAAGTCGCTACAGTTGAATCCCAAATATTAAAAGTTTCCTCTAGTAGGTGATAGTTGTGTAAGGCCCTAGGACGGGACCTGGGAGGCAACCACGCCAGTGACCCTACATTGTGCACCCTAAGAATCTGTCTATCCAAAAGAATCCAGGCTTTGTGCTCGTGATTTTGTGCCCATTCCACTATTCTTTGCAGCCCTACAGCCTGTCTATATAGAGAGATATCCGGCAATCCCAGCCCCCCCCTCTCTCTTGGAAGGTGCATGGTCCGCCTTGACACTCTAGGTTAAGAGTTGGACCAGATAAATTGGTCCAATATGGTCTGTTATTGGGCTATGTATCCTTTTGGAAGTGCGATAGGCAATGTCTGGAAGAGATACAGTATACGGGGCATAATATTCATCTTAATGACGCCTACTCTTCCTAGCCAAGAAATATACTCCTTCTTCCAGGAAGACAGGTCTGCTGCAATGTCGTTTTTGATAAGTAAATAGTTATATTTGTAGAGATCTGCAGGGTCAGATGTTAGTTGAATACCAAGGTATTTGAGTGTATTTTTTGCTATAGTAAGGCCATATTTTCTCTGTATATTGTGTATAGTGACTAGGTCGGAATTAACATTCAGGATTTCGGATTTACTTAAATTCAGGAGAAAGTTCGAGACTTCACCATAGGCTCTAATTTCTGACAATAATTCAGGGATCGAATCTAGAAGGTTAGTTATTGTGTAGAGGATATCGTCTGCGTATAACGCCTGTTTGTACTCCGTACCATCTATCTTGATACCTGATACCTTATTGTTTGATCTTATCTTTTGTGCTAGAACCTCGATTGATAGAGCGAATAGTAATGGGGACAAGGGACAACCCTGCCTAGTTCCATTGCTTATATCTAGTGGTTTCGATAGAGTTCCATTGATTCTGATTTTGGCGTTGGGGTGTGAATATAATGCGAAGACAGTGTCTATAAAGGCTTTACCAAAGGACATTTTCTCTAGTACACCACGCAGAAAAGGCCAGCCCACTCTATCGAAGGCCTTCTCCGCGTCGGTAGCAAAGAGCACTAATGGGGTGTGAGAAGCCCGGGCATGTGAAATCAGTTGTGTAACTTTGACGGTATTGTCCCTAGCCTCTCGGCCCGGGACAAAACCCACCTGGTCTTTATGAATAAAATTCAGTAAGAATTTGTTAAGACGGGTAGCGAGGATTTTTGCTAAAATCTTCATGTCTGAGTTAATTAGGGAGATGGGTCTATAGTGCCCTGGGGAGTCTCCCTTCTTCCCTGGTTTGGGGAGAACTGTTATATGAGCCTCTAGGAGAACTCAAGACAAATTAGGGTTAATTCTGATCTCATTGAACAGGGCTAGGATTGGGCCAGCCAAAATATCCCTGCATTTTTTATAATATGTGGATGAAAACCCATCGGGTCCTGGGCTTTTGCCCTTTGGGCTGTCCTTTATTGCCGTGTATAATTCCTCTGTTGTGATTGGTGCATCTAACTGCTCTGCTTCCTCCCTTGTTAATGAGTGAAGAGTTACATCCCTCAAATAAGAGTCTACAGCTATTTCTTGTTGACTTTTTATGTCCTCCTGAGGGGAGTCCGGTGTATGTACTTGAATATTATACAGGGAATGGTAAAATTTGTGGAATTACTCAGCTATTTGAGTGCTACTATGCACTGAACGGCCATCTGTGGTTTTAAAGGAGTGAATATAAGACCGGATCTGTCTTTTTTTAAGGGATCTGGCTAAAATTTTGCCCGGCTTGTTTCCGCCCTCATAGTAGTATTGTCTTAATAGCAGGGCTTTCTTTTGGTGTATTTCCGTTAGGTGTTTATGAAATTCAGACCTCGCGACTCTTAGTTGAGACTTAATGTCATTATTGGAAGGGTCCTTCTTATGTGTAATTTCCAGTTCACTAATTTTAGATTGTAGATTCTGATATTTAGCTCTGTACTGTTTGTTAAGTATTGCTTTATGTTTAATCAGGGCCCCTCGCAACACACTTTTGTGAGCCTCCCAGATCATCGCCCTTGATGAAGAGGGAAATGTATTATTTTGAAAATATTCTGTCAAAGTTTTTTGTACATCGCTAAGGATAACTGGATTGTCTAATAAAGTCTCATCTAGTCTCCATATATGCTGAGCAACTGGAACATCCGGCCATAATACCGAACAGGAGACTGGGGCGTGGTCGGACCACGTTATGTGACCTATACCGCTCTGATGTGTGATTGAAAGGCCGCATGAGTCAGTGTAAATATAGTCGATCCGTGAGTAACTATTGTGAGGTATGGAATAAAACGAGTAGTCTCTTGATGCAGGATGGAGTGTGCGCCATACGTCGTGTAGTGCAGTGTTTTGGAGTGTGGCTTTAACCTGATTGATCGTGGACGCTGGTGTGCAAGTCCCTCCCTTTGAGGTATCCATGACTGGGTCTGAAACAAGGTTAAAGTCCCCAGCTAGGAATGTAATCCCTCTGGAATGTTCCAGTAGTAGATTGGATATCCTTTTCATAAAGGTTTCCTGTCCCACACTAGGGGAATATATTGAGGCTAGTGTAATATTGTTACCAAAAAGAGTCCCTACTAGTATCAAGTAGCGACCGTCCGGGTCCCTCTCTATGTGAGTCGGAGTAAAGGGGATTGTATGATGAAATATAATACCCCCCCCCCTTTTTTGCCCTGCCCAGAAGCGAAGTACGCCACAGGGAACAAAGGATTATGCCATCTGGGTTCCCTACCCTTTTTAAAGTGAGTTTCCTGAACTAAAATCACATGGCTGTTTAATTTGTTAAGTTCCTTAAAGGCTATTGAGCGTTTTCCTGGATCATTCAATCCCTTTGCGTTTATGGTAGTAAAATTAATTGAATGATCTTTGAATCTGCTAGGCCTGCTTTGCCCAGCCATTGCTATAAGCAATGCTTTCTTTTAGTGTAAAAAAAAAAAAAAAAAAAAAAAAAAAGGGGGAGGGAGGGTTAAGGTAACTAGTGGGGTTAGTTAAAGTTAGATAGCGGAGAGAGTGTCAGGGGATGAAGAATGAAATGAAATGGGAAGGAAGGAAAGTAGTTCCAAAGGTAAAATCTGTTTAAGGATCTGATAAATATTAGTATTACAGAACCAATATCGAAAAAAAAAAAAATTTAAGTAATTTCAAAATATAAAAATACCTTTTGATTACTGCTTTTCACTATTATATAAACAAACACAAACAATTGAGGAAAGTCTCCTCCACTGACATGGATTATAAAAACAATTATATTCTAATAGCAAGATTCAAACATTAAACATGAAAACATGGTAACATGGCATGGCGACCGGTCCACACCCTGTTCAGTGAAACCTAATGGACTAATGCTAGGGCAGATTAGTTATAATTTTCGTAGCATGTAAATTCCTGACAAATAATACTCTAGCTTTGTAATTTCCTGCAATGGTGCTTGGGAAGACCATAAGATTAAACCCATTGGTTGCTACAGTATTTTATTGACCAAAAGGGGGCTATCCCCTCTTCTCACTGCCATCCCAAGGGGTGAGCGTTTGGGGCCCAATGGCTGCAATCATGGTGTTCTTCAACCTGCAATCTTTAGTACCCCTGAGCATCTCTCATGGGCCGGCTTTAGAAGATATTAGCAAAAGTCATTTTAGTTACATTAGCATGTGCCCTGCTGTCCTATACTACTATACCTCTGAATGATATACTCTAATCTGAACTTTTCATTGCATTGTGGTACAAGTGTTTCATTACAGACCCTTTTACTCAGAAGTGCTAGACCCCTATAACTTACGTGTAAATATAGAAACTAATACGCTCTCTCTAGGGGGGGGGGGGTCACTATTGTATGATCGGCGCCTCAAACTTTTTAAACAGGTGTTGAAAACAAACTTGCAATAATTTCAATAACATTCAGAAAACCATTGTCTGTCAGGATTTAGTGAGCGATTAACCAAGATATTTCTAGCATCCTAGGGTTATTCTTTTATAGGAGCATACAGACAATATTAAACTTTACCCCTTATCTTTTATTTAAGATATTAAGCCTGTATCCCCCAAATAAGGACCCAACTGAAACAAATCAATCAACATTCAACAGTCTATTGTCCATGGAAAGTCTATGAGCCATTATCCTCCTCTGCAGAAGTAACAAAGAAGCAGTACTCTTGATAACCAAGAAATTCAATACTATACATTACCCAATGTCCTTATCAGATTGATGAGCGCTCAAGGATTGTTGGGAAAAGGATCTGTCCTCCCTAGAGGTGCTGCTAGATGGGGGAAGCCGGAGTGATAGATTCTCAAAGAAAATGTTCTCATCCATTCCTGGCCTGTAAATGGCAGTTTTATTGTTGTTTGAGGCAATGATTGACACTGGAAATCCCCACTTGTATTGGATCTTACAGTTCCGCAGTACTGATGTGATATGTCCTAGCTCTCTTCTTTTTTGGAGGGTTATTGGTGACAAGTCTGTATAAATTTGTATCTCTTCACCCACGTGTGTAATTGGATGTTTTTTCCTAGCACATTGTAAGATTTCCTCTTTGTCCTTGAAACTGAGAAATCGCACAATAATGTCTCTTGGGGGGGCTTTGTTCGGAGGCTTGGGCCTTAGAGCCCTATGTGCCCTCTCTATTAATATGTCTTGGGAAGAGGGGGAGTCTTTTATAATTCTAAATAAGGCCTGGAGGTATCCTTCTATATTCTGGGGGGCCACAGTCTCAGAGACCCCTCTAATTCGCAGATTGTTTCTGCGGCCTCGATTGTCAATATCTTCTAATTTGTCGTTCAAGTATTGTAGGTTGTCCGCATGGTTCTGGATGTCTGAAGTATGCTGTCGGGTAGTAGTTGCTATCTCACCTGAGGCTTTTTCCACCGACGCCACTCTTGATTCCAGAGCTGACATATCTTTCCGCAGGTCTCCAAATAAACTTCTCATTTCAGTGAGAACCCCTTGTATATCTTCTTTGGAGGAAAGATGTAAAATATCCTCCTTTGTGACAAAAGTTAAATGATTAGGGGTATTGGTTGATGTACCTAAGCCACTAACTTCAGTCTCTTCCGCCATTGAGCCCTCTGAAACCTCTACAGAAGGTTCCAGTGGTTTTAAATATTGGCTCATGGGTTTGGTGCTCCCAGGCTTTTCCCCTTTAGATATTCTCTTATTCGGCATGCCCTTTTGCTTTGATAAGCTTTGACTTACCCAGCTATAGTGTGTATTATTTTAGTGCAGAAAAGCCCCCTATCTGGTAGCTGTTTAGATGGGGACAGCAGAAAAGACTAGCCAAGGGAATTATAATCTCTCACAATTATAGTGCCGTATCCGCTATGCCCCTGTTAGGTTGTCAAAATAGTATTAATGGTTCAGAGAGTCTTTTTGAATGAGGTGGCAGCTGATATTAGTGATTTACATGGGAATAACCTTTCTGTCCTTTATTATAAAACAGATCCTTTCTGCCTGTTTCAATTGGGCTGTCTCCCTTTGCAGGACAATTAGGAAGCAGAGTTTGAATCAAGGGTGATATGTTGTGAGAGCCGTTTATATTTAAATCCAAATGCCCCCTCTAGTATCCAGCTGTACCTGTGTGGTGTGCAACTTCTTGCAAAAGAAAAGTTCCTCAGCCTCTTAGAAAGGAGCAGGACCCTCAATGTGCGTAACTGATGGCCTCCACGATCACTGACCCTCTCTTGCCGAGTCCGTGTTAATCCGGCTTTACCTATCAGGGACTGCTTACCCCTTTATTTGTCTGCCAAGCTCTGTTCCCTTTAGCTCGTGCTAAGGCCTGTGATGTTTCGTCTCCCTTCCGTTGTTGTTCCCTGTGCAGATTTAATCAGGGCCAGACTAACTGTCTTGTGGTAATTGCCGCGATAGCAATCACCACTCTTACCCCTTCTATGGCCGTGGCTGTGCGGAGTTACGGGGGTATTTGTGCGGTCCCGGTACACCCTTTTACATTGCTGCCCCCAGTCTGAGAGTGTTGCGGCTCCTCTCCTACAAGCCGGTTGAAGTAGCGGCGGCCATTAAAAGGTCTCCATGTGAGAGGCTGTATATGATGTTTGTTCCTTTTCCTTCTTAGCAGGATGCAGTTTTAATTTTTATAAGTCCTGTGCCCTGAGAGTCTATCATGCATGTACCCCAATCGCCCAGCCCAAGAAAAAAATCTTTTTGATGCTATTTTAAGCTTTAATGTCAGTTTAGATGCAGGAGCCTTGTCAGTGTGTGACCATCTTCCTGCGTGGTCAGGCTCCGCCTCCACAGAGATCATTTTTATGACCCGTGAAATAGAAAAAAAAATGATTGGACACCCAGTACACTTCTTTATCCTTAGTTCTTTTTAATACGAGGGTCCCGGAGCCTCAACAGAAACAACAGCATGAAAGAGGACATATGTCATCCTTTTGAATAATAGATTACAGGAAAGGCATTGATTTTAGAATCCCACAGATCATTTATATGACCCGTGAAATAGAAAAAAACATTGATTAGACACCCAGTACACTTATTTATCCATAGGCCTTTTTAGCAGAGGCTCCAGGACCCTCAACAAAAACAAGAGCAGGGAGGTGGGCATAGGAGTACAATGGAGTGTGACAATAATAATGTGAAGGGGAAGATTGCGGAGTTGTGTCATTTTAATTTTGTTATTGTGGGAAATACTTGCAATGACCTTGCTCTGGTGAATCCATATTGCAAATGTGTTTTTTAAGGCACTGTTTGTCTATTTTTTGAATATCAGCATTTGGTAATTGAAGCTCAACTTAAGGCTGGTGAGAACTGACCTCTCTTCTGGCTGTTTGCAAATGTTGTTGCTCTGGACAAACATGTGAATAAGGGGCCATCAGCCATATTCTGCACGCAACCCCTTTGATGATTGACGATAAACATGTGTCACCTGCAATCAGAGCCTGTTACTTCTGTCTAAATCATCTTCCTGCTATGGACAGCCCACTGTTTCCCACAGTAAGTCCGAAGCTTGAACTACAAGATTGTCTTGAGTATGGTAGGAAACCAAAGTATATTTAATTCTGTACTATCACCACAAAAACTGAACTTCTTGAAGCAACGAAAATGCCAGCAATTTCATGTGCTTATGGATGACAAGGACGTCCTGTCTTGTGGTGCACAGAGATGGAGAGGATTTTTGCCCTCCCTGTACACTACCCAGATGTCTACAACATCACCAGAAACACAAGACAGCCACTTTTGTGAAGTTCCTGGAGTGTTCCGGTAGCCATCTCTTTGCGCCCCAAAAGGAATTCTTTATTGTTGTTTTTGTATACATCCGACAATAGATTCGGAGACTGTGGTGACGCACATGTTAGTTACTGTTGTTCCAGCTGTGGCAATATCAATTGGCATTAAAAAGGTAAGATTTGGGTGGGCGGAGCCTATACCTGTTGCGGTAGGACGTGTGTTTGAGGAGCTCCAGGTCTTACAATTTACTTAGGAGTAATTTTTCAACCTTAATTTAATTTTCTTTTTGGGATTCATATTCACACTTTCTGGGGCTATCCAAGAGGAGCCTGGTAAAAGCACTAGTAGTCACCCCTTATATCAACGGGTACCGAGACCTGTTTTTTGCCTTTCCAATATTGCGCCTTTACCCCAAACTAATCCTGAATGAAAAAAAAAATAAAAAAATTTGGACTAGTGACGCACATTTTATGCACGCTGTGGCAACTGCAATTTGCAATAAAAATAATCTGATAACAACAACCACTACCTAGGACCACACCTGACTCCTGAAGTCATGCTTCAGTTATTAAGTCAAGTTAATTTTTTTTTTTTTCTTTATTATGCGCAACAGAGGCTCCAGGACCGTCAACAAAACCAGCAGCAGGAAAGAGGACATATGGCATCCTTTTGAAAAAATGATTATAGGAAAGGCATTGATTTTAGAAACACAGAGATCATTAGTTGCAACCGTGAAATCACAAAAAACTTCGATTATACACCAAGTACACTTATTTATCCTTAGGCCTTTTTAGCAGAGGCTCCAGGACCCTCCACAAAACCAGCAGCATGAAAGAGGACATATGGCATCCTTTAGAAAATTAGATTACAGGAAAGGCATTGATTTTAGAAACACAGAGATCATTAGTTGCAACCGTGAAATCACAAAAAACTTCGATTATACACCAAGTACACTTATTTATCCTTAGGCCTTTTTAGCAGAGGCTCCAGGACCCTCCACAAAACCAGCAGCATGAAAGAGGACATATGGCATCCTTTAGAAAATTAGATTACAGGAAAGGCATTGATTTTAGAAACACAGAGATCATTAGTTGCAACCGTGAAATCACAAAAAACTTTTATTATACACCAAGTACACTTATTTATCCTTAGGCCTTTTTAGCAGAGGCTCCAGGACCCTCCAGAAAACCAGCAGCATGAAAGAGGACATATGGCATCCTTTAGAAAATTAGATTACAGGAAAGGCATTGATTTTAGAAACACAAAGATCATTAGTTGCAACCGTGAAATCACAAAAAACTTTGATTATACACCAAGTACACTTATTTATCCTTAGGCCTTTTTAGCAGAGGCTCCAGGACCCTCCACAAAACCAGCAGCATGAAAGAGGACATATGGCATCCTTTAGAAAATTAGATTACAGGAAAGGCATTGATTTTAGAAACACAGAGATCATTAGTTGTAACCAGGAAATCACAAAAAACTTCGATTATACACCAAGTACACTTATTTATCCTTAGGCCTTTTTAGCAGAGGCTCCAGGACCCTCCACAAAACCAGCAGCATGAAAGAGGACATATGGCATCCTTTAGAAAATTAGATTACAGGAAAGGCATTGATTTTAGAAACACAGAGACCATTAGTTGCAACCGTGAAATCTAAAAAAACATAGATTATACACCCAGTACACTTTTTTATCCTTAGGCCTTCTTAGAAGAGTGTCCCGGCGCCTCAACAGAAAGAACAGCATGAAAGAGGACACATGGCATCCTTTTGAAAAATAGATTACAGGAAAGGCATTGATTTTAGAAAGACAGAAAAAAATTGTTACAAACGGGAAATCTAAAAAAACATTGAATAGACACCCAGTACACTTCTTTATCCTTCTGCCTTTTTAGCAGAGGCTCCAGGACACTCAACAAAACCAGCAGTAGGAAAGAGGACATATGGCATCCTTTGTGAAAAAAAGATTATAGGAAAGGCATTGATTTTAGAAACCCGGGGATAATTGGTTGCAACCGTGAATTTGAATAAAAAAATGATTGGATGGACATCCAGTACAATTCTTTCTCCCTAGGCCTTTTTATAAGAGGGTCCAGGACCCTCAAACAAAACACCAGCAGGAAAGGGGAAATATGGCATTCTTTTGAACAACAGAGTAAGAGTACAGGAAAGGCATTGATTTTAGAAACCCATAGATAATTTTTTGCAAATGTAAATTCGAATCAAAAAAATGATTCGATGGACACCCAGTACACCTCTTTCTCCTTAGGCCTTTTTATAAGAGGGTCCTGGACCCTCAAAAAAAACACCAGCAGGAAAGAGGACATATGGCATACTTTTGAAAATTAGATTACAGGAAAGGCATTGATTTTAGAAACACAGAGATCAGTTATATGACCCGGGAAATAGAAAAAAAACATTGATTGGACACCCAGTACACTTCTTTATCCTTAGTCCTTTTTATAAGAGTGTCCCGGAGCATCAACAGAAAGAACAGCATGAAATAGGACATATGGCATCCTTTTGAAAAATAGATTACAGGAAAGGCATTGATTTTTGAAAGACAGAAAAAATTTGTTACAACCGGGAAATCTAAAAAAACATTGAATAGACACCCATTACACTTCTTTATCCTTAGGCCTTCTTAGCAGAGGCTCCAGGACACTCAACAAAACCAGCAGTAGGAAAGAGGACATATGGCATCCTTTGTGAAAAAAAGATTATAGGAAAGGCATTGATTTTAGAAACACGGGGATAATTTGTTGCAACCGTGAATTTTAATTAAAAAAAATGATTGGATGGACACCCAGTACAATTCTTTATCCATAAGGCCTTTTTATAAGAGGGTCCAGGACCCTCAAACAAAAAAACAGCAGGAAAGAGGACATATGGCATACTTTTGAACAATAGAGTACAGGAAAGGCATAGATTTTAGAAACCCATAGAATTTTTTTTTAAAATGGAAATTTGAATAAAAAAAATGATTCGATGGACAGCCAGTACACCTCTTTCTCCTTAGGCCTTTTTATAAGAGGGTCCTGGACCCTCAAAAAAAACACCAGCAGGAAAGAGGACGTATGGCATCCTTTTGAACAATAGAGTACAGGTACAGCATTGATTTTACAAACCCAGAGATCATTTTGGTCAATTGTTAAATAGAAAAATAAAATTGAGTGGCCAACCATTACACCTCTTTCTCCTTAGGCCTTTTTATAAAAGGGTCCTGGACCCTCAAAAAAAACACCAGCAGGAAAGAGGACGTATGGCATCCTTTTGAACAATAGAGTACAGGTACGGCATTGATTTTACAAAACCAGAGATAATTTTGGTCAAATGAGAAATAGAAAATAAAAATGAGTGGACACCCAGTACACCTCTTTCACCTTAGGCCTTTTTATAAGAGTGTCCAGGACCCTCAAACAAAATACCAGCAGGAAAGAGAACATATGGCATACTTTGGAACAATAGAGTACTGGTACGGCATTGATTTGTGAAACCCACAGATAATTGTTTGTAAAAGTGAAATAGCACCAAAAACCATGCTTGGACTCCCACTCCAGGTCGTTCTCCTTCAGCTTTTTTATAAGAGGGTCCAGCACCCTCAACAGAAACAACTGCAGGAAACACCACCACATATGCCATCTTTTTTGCACAAGCGAGTACAGGTATGGCATCCGTTTTAGAAACCCAAAGATAATTGAGAGGAACCAGGAAAATTTTTCTAAAAACTGGATGGGGCACCCATTACTACAGGTCGTTCTCCTTCAGCCTTTTTATATCATGGGCACGACCCGCAACAGGCACAACAGCATGAAACACAACATATGCCACCCTTTTGCACAATAGAGTACAAGTATGGCATAGATGGAACACAGAGATAATTTAGAGCAACCAAGAGACGGATAAAGATGCTTGGTCGGTCCTACTCTTTCAAATTTGTTGCATTTTGCGTTCAATTGAATGGTCCACCGGATATGAGTGGTGTGTAAAGTTGTACAATTTGTAACAGTTTAATCACTAGTGTTATGTGCCTTATTTTTTTTATTTGAGTTTTGTACCCACAGAGATGCAGCAGAGGTCAGAAAAATTAGGAATGTTAAAATGACTGAAAAATTGGGGTATTGTTGTAGCAACTGCTGTAGCAGTGGCCAGAAAAATCGATGTTTGTAAAACATTTATAAAGTGCCCTAAAAGCTTGTAGCTTGAACACTAGTTGTTGGCGGATAAGTCAAGCAAGTCCTCCGTCTTTATAAACAAAAAAAAAAGGCCAGCCTGTGTACCAGTTGTAGCCCAAGCCAGCTCATATCATCATCAGTAGTTTTTTATTCAAATGTATCGCCCAATGTCAGTCCCTTCGGGATCCAGCCCTCATTCATTTTTATAAAAGTGAGATAGTCAAGGCTTTTTTGACCTAGGCGACTTCTCTTCTCAGTGACAAAACCTCCTGCTGCACTAAAAGTCCTTTCGGACAGGACACTTGAAGCGGGGCAGGCCAGAAGTTCCATTGCAAATTGAGATAGCTCAGGTCACAAGTCCAGCCTGCACACCCAGTAGTCAAGGGGTCCATCGCTCCTGAGAGTGTCGAGATCCGCAGTTAAAGCTAGGTAGTCTGCTACCTGTCAGTTGAGTCTTTCTCTAAGGCTGGATCCCGAAAGGCTCTGATGGTGCATGGGAGTTAAAAAGGTACGCATGTCCTCCATCAACAAGACGTCAGGAAAGCGCCCGGTCCTTGCCGCCGTGGTCGTGGGAGGAGGAGGATTAATTTCATCTCTTCCCCTGTTACATTCCCGTGGTGCTGTGACATCACCCTTATACGCTGTGTAAAGCATAGTTTTTAATTTATTATGAAAATGCTCCATCCTTTCCGACTTGCGTAACATTTCAGGCACTTTATGCTTATACCGGGGGTCGAGGAGCGTGGACACTCAGTACAGGTCGTTCTCCTTCAGCTTTTTTATACGAGGGTCCCTCAACAGGCACGACAGCATGAAAGAACCCATTTGAACAAGGTTGGATGCTGAGCTAATCATGTTGCGTTCCTCCTCCTCACTGATCTCACTGATGGTATCTTCTTCACCCCAGCCACGTACAACACCACGGGTACCAGAGAGGTGACAACAACGAGCACCCTGGGATGACTGTTGTGCTCGGTCTTCCTCCTCCTCATCCTCCCCAAAGCCACATTCCTCCTCTGACTCTTCTTCCTCACAATCCTCTTCCTGCGTTGCCGCAGGTCCAGCAAGCAATGCTGATTCGGCTGTTTGCGAGGGTGATGGACACCACAACTCTCCCGCTTCCTCTTCACGCTCATCTACTGCCTGATCCAGCACTCTTCGCAGGGCACGCTCCAGGAAGTAAACAAATGGAATGATGTCGCTGATGGTGCCTTCGGTGCGACTGACAAGGTTTGTCACCTCCTCAAAAGGACGAATGAGCCTACAGGCATTACGCATGAGCGTCCAGTAATTTGGCAAAAATATCCCCAGCTCCCCAGAGGCTGTCCTAGCACCCCGGTCATACAAATACTCATTAACAGCTTTTTCTTGTTGGAGCAGGCGGTCAAACATTACGAGTGTTGAATTCCACCATGTCGGGCTGTCGCAAATCAAGCGCCTCACTGGCAGGTCGTTTCGATGCTGGATATCAGACAAGTGCGCCATGGCCGTGTAGGAATGCCTGAAATGGCCACACACCTTCCTGGCCTGCTTCAGGACATCCTGTAAGCCTGGGTACTTATGGACAAATCGTTGTACAATCAGATTACACACATGTGCCATGTACGGCACATGTGTCAACTTGCCCAATTTCAATGCCGCCACCAAATTACTTCCATTGTCAGAAACAACCTTGCCAATCTCCAGTTGGTGCGGAGTCAGCCACTGATCCACCTGTGCGTTCAGGGTGGTCAGGAGTGCTGGTGCGGTGTGACTCTCCGCTTTCAGGCAAGTCAACCCCAAGACGGCGTGACACTGCCGTACCTGGGATGTAGCATAGTTCCTGGGGAGCTGGGGGGGTGCCATAGATGTGGAGCAAGACGCAGAAGTTGAAGAGGACTCAGCCGAGAAAGAGGTTATGGAAGAGGATGGAGTAGGAGGAGTAGAGGAGGTAGCAGCAGGCCTGCCTGCAAGTCGTGGCAGTGTCACCAACTCTTCTGCAGACCCACGCATTCCATGCTTGTCAGAAGTCAGCAGGTTTACCCAATGCGCAGTGTAGGTGATATACCTGCCCTGACCATGCTTTGCAGACCAGCTATCCGTGGTCATATGGACCCTTGCCCCAACGCTGTGTGCCAGACATGCCATAACTTCCTTTCTCACAACAGAGTACAGGTTTGGGATTGCCTTTTGTGAAAAGAAATTTCTGCCAGGTACCTTCCACTGTGGTGTCCCAATAGATACAAATTTTTTGAAAGCATCAGACTCCACCAGCTTGTAAAAGCTGGCGAGCTAAGAGTTCAGACAAGCCAGCTGTCAGACGCCGGGCAAGAGGGTGACTTTGAGAAATTGGCTTCTTACGCTCAAACATGTCCTTGACAGACACCTGACTGTGGGCAGATGACCAGGAACTGCTACGTAAGAGAGACTGAGTGGAGGATGGTTGAGAGGGGGCAAGGAGGACAGCACTGGTTGACGTGGCTGAAGATGCTGGAGCAGGAGGAGGAGGGCGGCTTTCACTTTGTGTGCTGCTTCTACTCATGTGTTCTTCCCATCGGCCTTTGTGATGGGAGACCATATGCCTTCGCAAAGCAGTTGTACCTAGGTGGCTGTTGGACTTCCCACGACTCAGTTTCTTTTGGCACAGGTTGCAAATGGCATCGCTGTTGTCAGAGGCAGACACACAAAAAAAATGCCACACTGCTGAGCTCTGCGATGACGGCATTCTGGTGGTGGCAACAGCATGCATTGATGGGCATTGGCGGGCTGTCTGGCTGACCCCTGGTGACGATGCATGCTGTCTGACTGTGCCACTAGCTCCTTGAGATGACCTCCCCGTGCTTCCAAATCGTCTCCTCCTCCTCCTCCTCTCTGTCTCCCCATCTGAACTTTCCCCCTCTTCTTCTTCTCTTCTAGCAGGCACCCACATGACATCCACCGACACATCATCATCAACCGCTTCACTTGTATCTGAAACATCAAGAAAGGAAGCAGCAGCAGTTACAACATCATCATCATCATCACACCGTACCTCCATGTCGGTAATGCTGCCTGACTGAGACTGATCACTATTATCTACATCCTCTGTCAATGATGGTTGCGCATCACTCATTTCTTCAAAATGATGTGTCAATAACTCGTGTGACAGATCAAGTGAAGCGGCTGTGGTGCTAGTGTTGGTGGTGGCGACAGGCGGCGGAGTGGCACTGGTCACTTGAGAACTGCCCAAAGCACAGCTGGACACAGATGGTGCATCAAGGTTAGGAGGACTAGCAGTGGAAGCTGAAGAAGATTGGGTTTCCTGTGTTAGCCATTCAACTAGGTCCTCCTCAGAAGTTTTTGCATCCCCCCTGGCACCCGGCGTCTGAACAATGTGCATATTTGTAGGGTCTAAAGGAATCACAGCACCACGACCACGGAACCTGCGGGGTGGCCTGCCTCTGCCTGTCATTTTTTTTTAAATGGACACTAACAATACTATTACACCAATTGAGTGGTGGCACTGTGAAAGTGGGCACAGTATACGCTGTGAGACTGACAACAACAAAAAAGACAGATGTTTTAAAAATCACAAATTGTTAATTTTTTGAAATATTACTAGTACTGTGGCAACAAATATGATTGTTTGGCACTATTTGGCAAATGGGTCTGTCTGGCACACACGCTGGGAGAAAGGAAACTGAAATTCAATGGCACTAGGAAACTGAAGAATCACAGTCAAAACAGTTATGATTAACAAAAATTCCAATCCTGTTACAATAAATATGAGTGGTGGCACTAATTGGCTAGTTGGGACTGGCACACAGGCAGGCAGGCAGGAGGAAAATGCAATTCAAGGGCACTAGTAGACTGCAGATTGACAGTCAAAACAGTGTTGATTGACAAATTTTGCAATACTGTTAAAAGAAATATGATTGCTAGTACTAATTGGATAGTTTGGCCTGGCACACAGGCTGGCAGGCAGTAGAAAAGTGCAATTCAATGGCACAAGCAAAATGAGGATTAAGATCAACAATCAAGATTTTTTAAATTTTAATTAGTAACTATACTGTGACAACAATTAGGATTGGTGTAAATAGTTGGCAAGACGGCCTGGCACAAAAGGATGGCAGGCAGGAGGTAGATGCAATTCAAGGACACTAGGAGACTGATTAATGACAATCAAAACAGTGATGATTGACAATTTTTGCAGTACTGTTAAAAGAAATATGATTGCTGACAACAATTGGCTAGGTGGGCCTGGCTCACAGCAGGCTGCAAGGCAGGAGGAAAGTGCTATTCAATGGCACCAGCAAACTGAGGTTTCAAATCACAGCAACTATTACCAAAAATTTTAATTTTTAATTATTAGAATACTGTCACAACAAATATGATTGGTGTAAATATTTTTTAAGTAGGCCTGGCACACAGGCTTGGAAGGCTGTAGAAAAGTGCTATTCTAGGGCACGAGCAAACTGAGGATTAAGATCATCAACAATAAAGATTTTTTTAATTGTAATTAGTAACTATACTGTGACAAAAAATTAGGATTGGTGTAAATAGTTGGCAAGACGGCCTGGCACAAAAGGATGGCAGGCAGGAGGTAGATGCAATTCAAGGACACTAGGAGACTGATTACTGACAGTCTAAACAGTGATGATTGACAATTTTTGCAATACTGTTAACAGAAATATGATTAATGACAACAATTGGCTAGGTGGGCCTGGCTCACAGCAGGCTGCAAGGCAGGAGGAAAGTACTATTCAATGGCACCAGCAAACTGAGGATTCAAATCACAGCAAATATTACCAAAAATTTTAATTTTTAATTATTAGAATACTGTCACAACAAATATGATTGGTGTAAATATTTTTTAAGTAGGCCTGGCACACAGGCTTGGAAGGCTGTAGAAAAGTGCAATTCAAAGGCACGAGCAAACTGAGGGTTAAGATCATCAACAATATAGATTTTTTAAATTGTAATTAGTAACTATACTGTGACAAAAAAATTAGGATTGGTGTAAATAGTTGGCAAGACGGCCTGGCACAAAAGGATGGCAGGCAGGAGGTAGATGCAATTCAAGGACACTAGCAGACTGATTACTGACAGTCTAAACAGTGATGATTGACAATTTTTGCAATACTGTTAACAGAAATATGATTGCTGACAACAATTGGCTAGGTGGGCCTGGCTCACAGCAGGCTGCAAGGCAGGAGGAAAGTGCTATTCAATGGCACCAGCAAACTGAGGATTCAAATCACAGCAACTATTACCAAAAATTTTAATTTTTAATTATTAGAATACTGTCACAACAAATATGATTGGTGTAAATATTTTTTAAGTAGGCCTGGCACACAGGCTTGGAAGGCTGTAGAAAAGTGCAATTCAAAGGCACGAGCAAACTGAGGGTTAAGATCATGAACAATAAAGATTTTTTTAATTGTAATTAACTATACTGTGACAAAAAATTAGGATTGGTGTAAATAGTTGGCAAGACGGCCTTCCACAAAAGGATGGCAGGCAGGAGGTAGATGCAATTCAAGGACACTAGGAGACTGATTACTGACAGTCTAAACAGTGATGATTGACAATTTTTGCAATACTGTTAACAGAAATATGATTGCTGACAACAATTGGCTAGGGGGGCCTGGCTCACAGCAGGCTGCAAGGCAGGAGGAAAGTGCTATTCAATGGCACCAGCAAACTGAGGATTCAAATCACAGCAACTATTACCAAAAATTTTAATTTTTAATTATTAGAATACTGTCACAACAAATATGATTGGTGTAAATATTTTTTAAGTAGGCCTGGCACACAGGCTTGGAAGGCTGTAGAAAAGTGCAATTCAAAGGCACGAGCAAACTGAGGGTTAAGATCATCAACAATAAAGATTTTTTAAATTGTAATTAGTAACTATACTGTGACAAAAAATTAGGATTGGTGTAAATAGTTGGCAAGACGGCCTGGCACAAAAGGATGGCAGGCAGGAGGTAGATGCAATTCAAGGAAACTAGGAGACTGATTACTGACAGTCTAAACAGTGATGATTGACAATTTTTGGAATACTGTTAACAGAAATATGATTGCTGACAACAATTGGCTAGGTAGGCCTGGCTCACAGCAGGCTGCAAGGCAGGAGGAAAGTGCTATTCAATGGCACCAGCAAACTGAGGATTCAAATCACAGCAACTATTACCAAAAATTTTAATTTTTAATTATTAGAATACTGTCACAACAAATATGATTGGTGTAAATATTTTTTAAGTAGGCCTGGCACACAGGCTTGGAAGGCTGTAGAAAAGTGCAATTCAGAGGCACGAGCAAACTGAGGATTAAGATCAACACTAAATTTTTTTTAATTTAAATTAATAACTATACTGTCTGACTGTGACAACAATTATGATTGGTGTAAATAGTTGGCTAGACGGCCTGGCACAAAAGGCTGGCAGTGGCAGGCAGGAGGTAAATGAAATTCAATGGCACTAGGAGACTGAATATTTGCAGTCCAAAAAAATTATGTTTTTTTATTTTTATTACTGTTACAAGAATTGTGATTGGTGCCACTAATTGGCTACTTGGGCCTGGCAGATATGAGTCGTGGATGGTAGGTAGGGCAGCAATTTAACACAGTATGCTGTGTACGTGACAAAAACACAGGACTGATAGAAAATTAAGTTACATTACACTAGCAAAATATTTGAAAATTTTAGATTTTAATATTAAAATTATGTTAATAAGTGCAATGCACATATGACTCTATGAGTGGTCGCACTGGCTGGCTGCTACGTAGGGCAGCAATTATAACAACAGTATGCTGTGTAAGTCAGATAGACAGTTAGACACAGGCCTGATAGAAAATACAATTAGATTACACTAGCATAATGATTTAAAGACTTTTTTTTGGAAATTTTAAGAAAAAGGTTAAGCACATACATATGAGTCGTGGCTGATAGCTTTGGAAGGGCAGCTATTAAAAACAGTAGGCTCTGTATGTCGGATACACACATGCCTGATAGAAAATACTATTAGATTACACTAGAAAAATGATTGAAATTATTTTTTGGGGGGGGGAAATTAAAAAAAGGTTAAACACATATGAGTCGAGGCTCATAGACTAGGGAGGGCAGCAAGTAAACACAGTAGGCTCTCTATGTCAGCAAAACACACAGGCCGGATAGAAAATTATATTAGATTACACTAGCAAACAAATTTAAACTTTTTTTTTTTATATTAAAATTAAGGTGAAAGAAAAATAGATATGAGTGCTGGGTGGCTGCCTGGCACAGACCAATTAACCAAAAGACTGAAAAAAAAAGAGGTATATTAATGCTGAGTGAGCCTGACAGACACAGGCATGATAGTAAATGTAATTAGATTACACTAGCAAATTTTTTTTTTTTTTTTTTTTTAATTTAAAATAATGTTATAAACGGATATTAACACTGGTGGCTGCTGGCTGGCACAGAGCAATGAACCAGAGTATATTACACTAGAAAAATAATTATATTTTTGGGTTAGTTAAATTTAAACTAATGTTGTTAGGGAGATATCAGTGGTGGCAGTAGTCACAGCATATGCTGTGAGCCTTAAACACACAGCTGAAAGCCAGACAAATGCTAATAAAAAAAAAAACGAAAAAAAAAAAAAACGGCACGAAATATAGCCCTAAAAAGGGCTTTTTGGGGTGCTGTGCTTGCAGCAGAGATGAGTGGAGTCCTTCTGGACTGTAAATACACTAGCCTAGCTATGTTTTTCCTATTAATGTCAGGAGCAAAAACACAACACGTCCTCTCATTAAAAAAGCAAGGTCGTTATGAGTCTAAAATGGCGGATTCCGAGTAGCTGGGAGTGTCTGTGAGGGAGTGTCTGATGTTGATTGGCTCTAATGTGTCAGGCGGCTGTGACATAAAGGGTCAAAGTTTCCACAATGATGACACATAGGGGCGGATCGAACATCGCCATGTGTTCGCCCACAAACGCGAACAACCTATGTTCGCTGTGAACCGTTCGCGGGCGAACAGTTCGGGATATCACTATTTATATGTCATTCCATTTATCTGTGTCATTGACCTAGTATTGAGTTTATCTCGTGGGTGTGCCTTGAACTATTATTTTTGGATATCCTTTTAAGGGTTGTGACTCGGAACTCCTTTGACCATTCTTCTGCCTGCTGATTCCACTCTGTTTGTTGCTTGATTAGTTCTGACCTTGGATTTCCCTGACTAAGCTTTTTGATTTTGACTCCCTGGCTTGTCGACCCTGCTATGACCTCTCCGGTCACTTCCTAGTAGTTAGCTCCTTGCTACTCTCCTGGTACTAAGTCATCCTTCTCCTGGGTCCTATCGCTACTATCCCAGAATTTTTTCTTTATCTCTCCACTTGACGCCGGGATAACAAGACTACTGGCCAGGATTGGTTTGATAGCAAAATATCCGAAGGAACCTAACAGGGGCAATAAATAGTTAGCATAGGTTATATATATCCATGAACACTAGAGTAAAGAACACTTGCAAATTTAAAAACTAGGGGCAAGTCTTGAGGAGTGAAATAAAGATTTATTTATTTTGCCAACTTTTCATGTAATTTAGCTTTAAAAATTGTAGATTTTCTAGTTATATGAGCTGTAAATACACACTGCAGACTAACCCTAATACATATCTTTCCCTAATTGGCTTTGCTGATAACATCTGGAAAAAAACACCCTTTATACTAATACAATAACCATGGCTAGCCTTGTTATCTGCAGGCTCAAGACTTAATTGGCTCCTCCAAACAAGGCAGGTGGTTACTGGAGTGTGACTATTAAAAAAAACAAAAACAATCAGAGCTAATAAAATGTTTGTTTAAAAAAAATGTTTAGACTTGGCTGATATGTTATTCTATAGCGAGACAACAGAAATGTCTTGTAATTTTAAGGTGTTTACTGTCCCTTTAATTCACTGGCACTCACTACAAACAGGAAATTTTGGTGGAAATGTGCCCTAGATATAATATGTATTTTAGAATATTAGGTTAGATCCTAAAGGGACACTTTAATGTGGTAATATAACATGATAAATCATATATTATATATATATATATATATATATATATATATATATATATATATATATATATATATATATATATATATATATATATATACAGTATATGTATACATACTCTGCAATATACTTTCATTATATATATTGTCCCCTTTTCCTTTAATTCCATTCTAAAATTGTGCAGAACGCTGTTATATTCCACACAGCCATTGGCTGCACACTCTAGTGACCTATTTATAACTGTTCCTAATTGGCCACAGCAAAGATGGTAACCTAAGTTACAAAACGGAAGCTTCCATTGTTTTAAAGACACTAAAACTTTACTCTTATTTTTTTTATTTTTTTTAAACAGCTAGTGAAAATGTAAAAGATACATCTACATGTTATTCTCAGACTAATCTTTTCTTTTGAACGCATCATTCTATCTAGCATTTATTTTGGGACAGCTTACAAGTGAAGTGCTAAATATCGCTTTCATGAAAGTGATGTTTGCGCTCCACTGTGTATAAACAGCGCACGCTAATGTGAGCTGGTATTACACGTTGTTAGCAATGCGAAAGCAAGCTCGTGTTCGTATTGCTGGGAAGCATTGCGCTCACGTGAGTGCGCTTCCATAGGCTCAGAGCCTAAGTGCAGTGAAGGAGGTAAGTAGCGCAGCAATGACAGCAAATATAAATATATAAGTATATGATTATATACTGTACATATATATTTATGTGTTAGTATGTGTATATACACATATTAACACATAAATATATATGTATATAAGCATATACATTAATATTTACTGGGAACACACAGTTCCCATAGACCACAATGTGAAGGCACTCCTGCCAACTTTAACCCCAAAATACTGCCTAGTGCAGTTATTTTATTAAAAAATAAAGATGCAGCTATCTTTATTTTTTAAGAAAATACACTACACTGTATTTTGTTGGCATTTGGCAGATTTATAAAATTAACGAGAGATCTAACCTCCGGCTAATTTTATAAGCGCTAATTGCTTACGCGAGCATGCAGTAGCAATAACCAGCCACTTGTAATGGCTGGTTAATTATCGCGCGCCCGCAAACGGGCAAATTTGACCTTTTGTGGGCGCAAGATAATTTAGTGCTCCAGTTGTAATCTAGCGCATAGTGTGTAATGTCCATTAAAAATAATGTGTCAGGGGATAAAACATTTGAAGAGATGAAGTGGAGTCTATCATTTTGTGAGGATTTGATGTTTTGATTTTTATTTCATTTTTTTAATTACTAGTCTGGAGTATAAATCAATTAATATGCTTTCCTTGGAAAATGCATGTGTCAAAATTTCTAAAACAAACAAAATATATGATTTCTTTAGACAAAATGATCTGTGTTGTTAAAGTTCAGTCTATTCAGTATTCTTTCTTCAAAATCTAAAAACATATATTTTCTTTATAGATAAAAAGATTAGCAACTATTGTGCTTCTACATGTCCTTTTGTTCTTGATAGCCATTCAGTTGGAGCAATAAGATCAAACATTCTGTCTTGAGTACTCTATTTCTTTCCTAAGATATGGTCCACGGCTTGAGTCATTACTGTTGGGAATATCACTCCTGGCCAGCAGGAGGAGGCAAAGTGCACAACAGTTAACTCACTCCTTTACCCACAACCCCCAGTCATTCTCTTTACCTTCAGTGCATGGAGGAGGTGAAGTTTAGGTGTCTGAAGAAAAATTTTGATTTAATCTACAAGCAAGTTTTGGGGTATAGCCTTATTCCACATCATGCCCTACAGTCGGGTAGTGGTGGCTTTAAAGCAGTTAGGAACTTGTACAGAGGTATTACTGTATTTTCCTAACAATTGCTGCCTTAGTTTAGAATGCCAGAGTTGGCTATTCTGTTCTTTCTTTTTCAAAGGTCTCTGTGAAGAACTGTGTCTTCTCATACCTTGTAAATGTCTACATGCCAGGCAGCGGAGCAGGTAAGTGCTTTTTCTTCCAGTTGGGAAGACCAAGCACTTAACAAATTAAAAGACACTGCTTTTTTACTGGGACATAGATAATCCTGTTGTATGGGTTACACTGGGGCATGAAGCAGGCACTGTATCATGTGTGAGACTAACTTTTAAACTCTTTTAAAAAGAAAGGGTAAAATGTTTTTATTAGGCTTTAATTACTTCTTAATACAGGGAGAGTCCACAGCTGCATTCCTTACTTGTGGGAAATACTGAACCTGGCCACCAGGAGGAGGCAAAGACACCCTAGCCATAGGCTTAAATACCTCCCCCACTTTCCTCATCCCCTAGTCATTCTTTGCCTTTCGTCACTGGAGGTTGGCAGAGAAGTGTCAGAAAATTTCGGAGTAGTTCCTTAGGAAGGGTATCAACCCTTCGATATGATGGGACTGGAGTTTAAGTAGTCTTGTCAGCCTCTTAGTGAGAGCATTGATGAAAGTTAGAGTCTGGAGATGCAGAGAGAGTCTTTCTGCGAAACCATCCAGACTCATTTTAACAGCTCTGAGTCAATCACAAAATCCAAACAGGAACCAGCACTATAACCAGAGGAACTGACAAATCCGTGGGCCACTGCCAAGCCCACCATCAAATCATAGAAACAGCAAAGAGGTGTCAGATTAAAAATCCCTTTATTTTAGAACATGGGGATCAAAGAAAACACAACGTTTCGGGGCGGTCCCCTTAATCATGTGATGATTGCCACATGATTAAGGGGACCGCCCCGAAAAGTTGTGTTTTCTTTGATCCCCATGTTCTAAAATAAAGGGATTTTTAATCTGACACCTCTGTGCTGTTTCTATCATTTTAACAGCTCCTAAGCAATCAGCGTTGACGAGTTTCGCTGCCTGCTTTTCATCACTCAAGTCCATGTCAGAAGTGATGCTACAGTCTGTCACACTTGAAGGACCATGTTTCTGTTCCATGGCATAGATTCCGGTAAGATCGTTTCATTTTTTACACATATGTTAACGCTAGAAGACAGGGTCACAGTGGGACTCCTTTATCTTTATGGACTCAAGGGTTAATATCTCCTGAGGGGGATTGTTGAACAGTGGGGTGTTAATCATATTTGTTTATGTGATTTATGCTGCTTTATATGTGTGAGATGTTTTGGACTCAGAGGCTGATATGGAACGTACAGGTTGCTCTTTTACTTTGAGAGCTGCACAGTTTTAAGTTTGGTGTGCTTTTCCTTTAGCAGGGTGTGATTATTAATTAGTTTAAAATATGTTTTACTTTATACTAAATATAATTCTAATTTAGTACTAAATCTCTATGGTAAAACCACTAAGCCAATACAAGTAAGTTGTGAAATAAACACTTTAAAAAGAGTCTCCATTCTTTTCCAAAGAATTTGTTAGGAATCAATATATGTTAATAATAAGAGAAATATTTACAGGTATATATACACATCTCATTTACAGCAAAACAGTCCAAATAATTACTATAGGGCAACTTCTACTATAACCCCAATTTGTGCAACACTGCTAAAATAATCATAGGAATATACTTAGCCACATTCTCCAGTGTGTCTACCATCAGCCATCTTTTCAGCAGGAACAAGATAAGAAAGAGAGAGATAGAGAGTGTTCCAGTTTTTTTATACCCCAATTCAATAGGGAGTGGTTTATTAAATGCCACTCAAAGGCTATTAGGAGTGTCCTACTTAGACAGACACTAGGCCAAAGAACTACTTGAATATTCAATTTTAAAACCAGATATGAGAATTGCCAGCTATAAAATCTGTGAGCTATATTTTAATATTCCAGTGATAAAATGTCACCACATAGGGGCGACATTTTTAATATTCCAGTGATAAAATGTCACCACATAGGGGCGGTCCTGCATGGCACTCCGCGTGACCGGGAGTGGTCACGGTTTCCATTTCCTATTCCTGACCGAGTGACTACGAAGAGGAGTGAGTTTTCTCTATACTGTCTGGGTCCTAGGAGGTGGTGAGTGCCCCAGCCATTGGGGGTATAGGTGCCGGTTGTTTTCTTTGATTTAAATAAGGTTACCTAGTTATGGAGGATTCTGATTTTTTAGAGGGTGATCCCTCTATGACAAAATTTGATACCTGTGTACATTGTGAGGAGGAACCGGTGGTCCAGCCCTCTCAATTATGTTCCATATGCCGCAACAGGGTGTTTCCATCAACCAATGATGAGATGTTAGATGCCACTGAACCTTCCGCCTCTGAGGACTCTTCACCCCGTGAGGTGTGTCCCCTATATTTATCTGATCTTACACATGCAGCTTCCCCTTGCATCACTAATCCTCCACCTGGAGGGGGCCTTTTTCCACCAGACATTACTGAGCAGTTCCTTTTGGCGATGTCTGCGGCCTTAGCCGCTTTGCCTCGTACTACTACGCAGTAAATCTAAATTGACGGTTGTATACGATCAGTCATCTGAGGATGTGGTTCTCTCTGACTCTTCAGAGTACAGACCTTCTTGGTTGGAGCCTGCTGCTTCTATTACTCTGGCAGTGGAGGATTTTGCTTTTAGATTTAGAGTAGCACGCCTGCACTTGCTTCTAAGAGAAGTTTCGGCAATATTAGAGATTCCTTGTACTGATCTGCCAGTCTAATCTCAGAGCACTAAATCAGATGGCGAATTTGATTAAGGCGGGTGGGGAAGGATGGAGATCCTCTTCCCTTTCATCTATTTCCTTTTTAAGATTCCCAGTTCCGAGCTCTATAGGGGGGTTGTGCATTGCCCATCCTTACTTGGCTAACACTTTTTGTGCACTTGCCTCTTGTTTTACTATTCCGTTTAAGGATAGTTTATTTTTAGAGCTCTTGGTCATAAGAGGAAATTCTTTTTATGAAGATGTTTCATCATGAGGGATATTTATGTACTGATGACTTAGGTTGTCGCAGTTTCTTGAGACTTCCTATTGAAGCATCTCTGTCTCGTTTCGAGGTGATGTTCCCTCGATATTTTCAAGAAAGAATTAAGGCCTTAAAGCTTATAATTCTTTTATCTGGGACTTTTGCAGATTACTAGCCCCAAAACTAGGGCTTCAGGTTTTTTCTGTTCAGGCCTTGAATCGCTCTGACAGATATGACTTCTGAATCTAATCTTTCCGTCTGCTTGAGAGAAAGATTTAATTTAGTTCCGCTATTCTGCGGTTTTACCGTTTTGATGAGAGCACAAATGTGAGAGACAAATTTCTTTCTCTTATTCTTTTAGGGCTGTTAAAGCCCAGTGTCAGAGACCTCCGCTAAGCCTGAGCAATCTAAGTGTTTTGGAAGCCGACTCAGTCCTGGAATAAGTCCAAGCAGAGCAGAAGCCTGCCTAACCTAGGTTGACAGGAGTGGCCAGTTCTAGGTCCTATCTGAATCGCACTGAGGACTGACTAGTGCTCTTTTCTGATGCTTTATTCAGGGATGTACAGGATCCATGGGTCCAAAAGGTCATAGCTAGGCCTCAAATCTCAGCCTCCCAGAGCAGTTTTCCTTCTTTTAATCATGTTTTCCAGACAGAGAGAGGGAAGCCTTTTCAGGTGGGTACAGGTTTTGTTCTCCTTTGGAGTCATTGACCTGGTGCCTATGGCAGAGTGAGGTTTGAGATATTATCCAAACCTTTTTTTTTTCGTGGTCCCATAGAGGGAGGGAACTCCCGTCCTATTTAGGTCCTAAAGTTCTTAAGCAAGCTTATCATTTCTCCTCATTCCAGAGGGAGACTATAAGGTCCACTCTACCCTTGGTACCTTAGGAACATTTCTAGTTCCTAAGGTTGACGTTTCTGGACCAGCACTTCCAGTACATTGCTCCTTCCGGTTTGGTCTCGCTACTGCTTCTAGAGCCTTTTAGGAACCTAGAGTTTCTTTTGGCAGTTGCCAGAATCCAGATCTAGTGGAGCGGTAGCTCCTGAGTCCACGGGCATGGGGCCCATGTACTCAGGAGGTTTCCCTCCCGATTAACTTTATGGCTCTTCAGGCAATCTTTTTGCTCTGAGGGTTTAGAATACGGGTTAGTCCCAGTTTATAGATTCTAGTCAATCTTACTCTCGGTGGCTTAGATCTCCATCTGAGGGGAACGAGAGACTCAATAGCGATGAGGGTAGTATCTTGGGTTTGGTAGTGGGCCGAGGCCCACTACTGCTCACTGTCAGTGATCCACTCTCCGGGTGTGGTCATCTGGGATGGATGTTCTCTACAGACATTCCCTTTATCTGGGTATAAGGTCTCCATCTGAGGAGTTTTCGGATATTGGAACTGGAAGGGAACGCCAGATGAAAGTCTCATGACGTCCCATCTCAATTCCCAGTTACCCACAGATGGGCCGTGGTTTAGGGATCCTCAGGCAGAGCTAATGGATGCATTAGCGGTGCTTTGGAGGTTCAATACAATTTTTCATTTTCTGCCATATCATATCATATGCTCCTTTCTTGAGGGGTGGCTCGAACCTAGCAGGAGCTGGCATAAGAGATACTGATTGCTCCATCACGGTCGCGAAGATCGTGGTTTGCGGTTTAGTGGGGATGTCGTCTTCCCCTCCATGAAGGTTACCTTGTCGAAGGGATCTGCTAGAACAAGGCCCCTTTGCTTCATCAAATCTTGAGGCGGACTGCAAGATTGATGCTTAGTTTTAGCCAAGAGAAGGTTTTCTGAGAGGTTATGGTCCTCTCCTTCAAGCACGTAAGCCGGTGTCTCATCATCTATCATAAGGTGTGGAGGACCTCCTTCTTCTGGGAAGAGTGTGGTTTGTCCTGGCACACTATTCAAGTCTGCCAGGATTATTTCCTTCCTCCAGGATGGTCTGGAGAAGGGCCTCTTAGTTAGTTCCTTGTTGGGACAGTTTTGGCCCTGTCTGTTTTACTGCACAAGAGCCTTGTCAAGCTTCCAGATGCACAGTTTTTTGTTAGGGCTCTGACTACGATCAGGCCGGTGTGTCGATCTGATGCTCCTCCTTAGAGCTTAGATCTTGTTCTTTTTGCATCGGGCTACTTTTGAACCTATGCATGAGGTTGACATTAAGTTGTTAAGTTGTTACCTTGGAAGATTCCTTTCCATCTAAATATTGCTTCTGCGTGCAGAAGCCTTGCAATGTAACCCTCCTTATCTGGTGTTCCACGATAATAAAGCTGTTCTACAAACCTAGTTAGGATTTCCTCCTAAGGTTGTGTCAAATTGCAAATTGAATCAAAAAGTTGTGGCTCCTTTCTTATGTCCTATTCCTTCTTCGTTTACTACATAATATGGATTTGTGCCTTGAAGTTCTATCTTCGGGCTACATAGGAATAGACAGATTGTTTTTCCTCTCTGTTTGTTATATATCTGGGAAGCGTAAGGGTCAGAAGGCATCTTTGACTTCCTTATCCTTTAGTTGAGGAGTATCATCCGCTTGGCATATGAGACAGCGGGACACAAGCCTCCTCAGAAGATTATGGCTCATTCTACAAGAGCAGTAACATTCTCTTGGGTCTTCTAAATTGAGGCCTCTATGGATCATATTTGTAGGGCGGCTACCTGGTTCTCCTTATATTCCTTTTCCAAAACATTTTATTTGTTTTTGCTTCTGTTGAAGAAGCCTTTGGGAGAAAGGGTTTTGCAGGCTGTGGTGCCCTCAGATGGGGGCCGCCTCTGGTTTTTGCCCTCCCGTTAGCATTCAGTGTCCTCTGGAGCTTGTGTATAATTTCCCACAAGTAAGGAATGCAGCTGTGGACTCTCCCTGTATTACGAAGGAAAACATAAATTATGCTTACCAGATGATTTCCTTTCCTTCTGTACAGGGAGAGTCCAAAACTCCCACCTGTGTTCTCCAGTAGGCGGCCCTAAATTTTAACTTGTTCTTCTGGCACCTTTTTCACCCTGATATTTCTCTTACTGTTCCTTTGTCCCTAAGCAGAATGACTGGGGGATGAGGGAAGTGGGGTAGGTATTTAAGCATTTGGCTGGGGTGTATTTTCCTCCTCCTGGTGGTCAGGTTCAGTATTTCCCACAAGTAAGGAATGCAGCTGTGGATTATCCCTGTACAGAAGGAAAGGAAATGATCTGGTAAGCATAATTTATGTTTTTCTGACACATATTTACTTGATAAAACAATACAAGTTTAAACCGAAAGTAAGGCTGAATTTTCTATTTCAGCAGCTTATTCATTTCCCCTTTGCTTTAAAATAAAACAATGCAACATTTTAAACTGTCAGGTTTGAAAAAACGGTTATTTCTGGTACTCAGTGTACCAGGAATCTATTTTTAGTGCCTCTCTGTGTCGCAGCAGTAATTTGAGAGTCGGACAACATAACGGCAGTTGCGGTCACAGACTGGCAGCCTGGCTTTACTTCATAACGTTTCTGAAGAAATAGTTGGTTTTTTTCTCCATTTCTGGGTAATCCAGTCTTAATTGGTAGGAGTAAGGTACCTCAATAATTGAGGTTTGCTGTTGCCTGAGGGGTATTTTAGAAGTTTTTTTGATGTTTATTATATATTTTTTCTTAACTTTTCTCAGATAATTTTAGCTGGGGATCGATCCTAATTTGGGATAAAATTTAAAGTGTATTTTTTCCTTGGCTTATTTTAATTGAATATTAAAATCTTTGAAACGTATCTGTACAAGTTTATTTACTGTTTCACAACATGTCTGATATGGAGCAAGAGCCTGCTCTCATAAATTCATACTAATTATGAATTATGTGCAATTTTGTTCTTCATGTGTCAAGAAAACCTTGCAAAATAAAGGTAACATTTTTGAGCCTAATGTCTCTCAGGATGATGCTGTTAAAATAATACCTCAGCTTTCTCCTGCTTTGTCCCAAGCCTCAATGGCGTCACATGCAGTGCCTTTCAGTTCCTCTATAACTCCAATGGAGTTTATTTAAAAGCGGAAATTGTTTCCCAGGTATCTTCAGTGGTATCTGTGGCATTAGCTGCCATTCCGAGATTACAGGGAAAATGCAAGAGGAAATCTAGAAATTCAGAAAGTAAGGTGCCTGTCCTCAGTTCTGCTTACCAAGTTGCCCTTTCTCAAAAGTCTGATGAGGAAGATACATCGTGACTTTCTGAGGGTGAAATCTCAGATTCGGACAGTATAATTCCTTCTTCTGAGACTGAGGTGGTATCCTTCAGATTTAAGCTTGAACACTTTTGTGTATTGTTAAAGGAGTTTTTAGCTACTTTAGATGACTCCGATACCCCTGTCATTGTCACTCCTAAGAAATCTAGTAAACGTAATAGTTTCTTTGATGAACTTTCCACTTCAGAGGTTTTTCCTGTGCTGGACTATGCTAGCGAGATTATCTCACAGGAATGGGAGAAAACAGGAGTGTCTTTTTCCCCATCTCCCATTTTTATAAAATGTTTTCTGTGGAGGAATCCATTAAAGACCCTTGGTATACTGAACCCAAAGTTGAAGGGGTCATTTCCATTTTGGCTAAGAGAACCACTATTCCTCTTGAGGATAACTGCTCTTTTAAGGATACGATGGACAAGAAGCTGGAGGCATATTTGAAAAAGATATATGTTCATCAAGGTCTCCAATGGCAACCTGCGGTGTGTATTGCCACCGTGACTAGTGTGGCATCTTATTGGTTCGACGCCTTGTCTGATTCTCTTCAAGTATAGACTTCCTTGGATGAAATTCAAGATAGGATTAAAGCTCTTAAGTTGGCCAATTCCTTTATTGCAGATGCCATTTTACAGGTTGTTAGACTAAGAGCTAAAACTTCTAGTTTCACTGTCCTAGCCCGCAGGGCGTTATGGTTGAAATTCTGGTCTGCAGACGTTTGCTCTAAAGTCAAGCTTCTAGCGATTCCTTACAAGGGCAAAACCTTGTTTGGACCCGGTTTGGCAGAAATTATCTCTGATATTATGGTGGAAAAGGGTCTTTTCTACCTCAAGATAAGAAGAATAGGCCTAAAGGACATCAGAGTAATTTTTGTTCCTTTCGTAACTTCAGAGGAAAGCCTTCCCCTTCTTTTTTCAAGCAGGAACAATCTTAGTCTTCTTGGAAACCCAATCAGTCTCTCAAGCCGGCCCTGGATATGAGATGTCCCAGATCCCTGGACTGTGGACATTGTATCCCAGGGTAACAAATCGGAATTCAAGACTTTTCCTCCAAGAGGCAGATTCCATCTCTCAAGATTACCTGCAGACCAGATAAAGAGAGAGGCATTCTTGAAATGTATACAACATCTTTCCTCCCTGGGAGTTATAGTTCCAGTGCAGGAACAGGGTCTCAGGTTCTACTCCAACCTATTTGTGGTTCCCAAAAAAGTGGGAACTTTCCATCCCATTCTAGACTTGGAGTGTCTAAACAAGTTTATAAAGGTTCCATCCTTCAAGATGGAGACTATACGCTCCATTATTCTTTTTAGTGGAATTGCTGTGGCACTCTACCTGGACATATTGGTTCAGGCGCCAACTTTTCAACAAGTAAAATCTCACACTGAGATATTGTTGTCTTTTCTTTGTTCCCACGGATGGAATGTCAATCTGGAAAAAAGCTCCCTTTCCCCTGCTACAAGAGGAGTAGTGTTCTTATGGGCCATAATAAATTCTCTATTGATGAAGATTTTTCTGACACAGGTCAGGAAAAACTAAATAATTTCCTCTTGCCTCTCTCTTCAGGCTACTGCTCATCCTTCAGTGGCTCAAAGTATGGAGGTAATCGATCTGAATGGTGGCTTCCATGGGCATCATTCCTTTTGCTCGATTCTATTTGAGAGCTCTCCAGTTGTTTGAAGCTGAGGATGGTGAGGGAAAGTATACTGGGTTTATAAATCAGAATTGTAGGGCTTTATAAATTATTGCGTGTATTAGCTAGCCGTTAAATTCAAGAGTTAGGGAAGTAATATACAAATTTATGTACAAGAAATGCAAAATAATTAGCAAGACAAAGAAAAAGATTGCCTGTCTCTAAAAAGATTTCATCAAAACCCAAAATGAGAATTGTGTGAAAAAAGTGTATGTATTAAAATTGATCTCACGAGAAAAAGACCACTTATACTAAATAACTTTATTGGAGATAACACAAATAGTCCGGCTGGACTAGTACACACGCACACACACACACACACTTTTAAAACTTTCTTAAACTCAGTAAAAAATACACATCGTGTAAGGATTATGAATGCACATAAAGTCAGAAAAATGTTCTGATATTGTAACCATTCAGTGGCAATATTGAATAAACCTATTATAAGGTATTGTCTATGGTTTCAACAGCAGGTTTATAAATGAAAACAATAAAGCAATGAAGTTATGTACTTTACTTAGCTTCTGTTTGTATAGCCTATAATGGATGTGAACAGATGAAATAAAAGTAACATTGAAGAATATATCATCTGATAAGATTCTATTACAAAAGGCTTACACCTATATGTTATAGCTCAGTCATGCTTCTGTCAGTTACAAAATGATATTATGTGTTAATTTATAACGTAACATCTCTCCATAACATGAAAGAGTTTCCTTATTAAGAGGTCCCAATTGTCAAATACAACCGCTGATTTTGCATATATGTTTGTAAACTAAAATAGTTAGTTCTTATTTGTATGAAATATATTCCCAAGGTTGAAAGGAGCTGAATTAGAAAAATGGTTTATTTGCTACTTTAAGAGTCGCAACATGCAAATGAAATAAACCTCAGATGTGGTATTATAAAAAGTGACTCTTGCAAATTATCAAGTACCTTGTGCCCTGCATAGTATTATAACATTTGTTAAATATCAATATTATTGTCAGATACTAGCATAAGGGACTATAGATAAGTGCAAAGATAACAAACATCAAGTGGATTTTGTTTGAGAGCACAGTACTAAACTGCAAAAGAAGCCTCTTCTATAGCGGAGGTTAAATTAACATTTAACTGGCTGATTTCTGAGCAACACTGAGCTGAGCTAAGAAAGTCTCTTCTATAGTGGAGACTGTAATTAATATTATACTGACTCTGACATTATAACCAAACGATAATTGTTGTTTACTGAGTAAGCATCTAAAAAAGGAAGAGGTTCTATGACCTCGTGAGAGTGCCCCTGACGTGCGTTTCACATGCTCATACAATGGAATGGCAACCATGCAGATTTATCTCAGAGAATAGAGTTAGATCAGTCGTCAAGGAATTGTCTCCCGTGGTGGATTTCTCAGGAACATCTGTCTCAGGGCACATGCTTTCGGAGACCTTCCTGGGTGATCGTGACCACAGATGCCAGCCTGCTGGGCTGGGGAGCAGTCTGCAACTCATTAAAAGCACAGGGCCTTTGGACTTTGGAGGAGTCTGCTCTTCCCATCAACATCTTGGAGTTGAGGGTGATTTACAAAGATCTATTGGCTTGGCCTCAGTTGTCCTCAGCCCAGTTTATTAGGTTCCAGTCAGACAACATTACCTCTGTGGCTTACATCAATCACCAGGGAGGAACTCAGAATCCCTTAGCCATGAAGGAGGTTACTCAGATTCTTCACTGGGCAGAGCCCCCGGAACTCCATCCGGAAGTGTTTTCCAGCTTGTCCTCAAATGGGGGGTGCCGGAGTTAGATCTGATGGCGTCCCGTCAGAACGCTAAGCTTCCAATTATGGTTCAAGGTCAAGAGATCTGCAGGCCATTCTGATAGATGCTCTGGTGGTTCCTTGGGTTTTTCAGGTTGGCATACCTGTTTCCTCCGTTTGCTCTCCTTCCATGAGTCATTGCTCGTATCAAACAGGAGGGGGCATCAGTGATTCTAATAGCGCCTGTGTGGCCTCGCAGGATCTGGTTTGCAGACCTAGTGGAGATGTCATCTCTCCCACCTTGGAGACTACCTCTGAGGAAGGACCTCCTGATTCAGGGTCCCTTCGTTCATCGGAATCTCATTTCTCTGAAGCTTACTGCTTGGAGATTGAATGCTTAATTCTGTCTAAGCGTGGTTTTTCTGAGTCGGTCATTGAGACCATGATTCAGGCTCGCAAGCCTGTTACTAGAAAGATTTACCTTAAGATATGGCATAAATATCTTTATTGGTGTGAATCCATGGGCTACTCTTGGAGTAGAATGAGAATTCCTAGAATGTTATCTTTTCTTCAGGAAAGCCTGGAGAAGGGATTGTCAGTCAGTATCCTGAAGGGTCAGATTTCTGCTTTATCAGTTTTACTACGTAAACGTTTGGCGGATGTACCAGATGTGCAATCTTTTTGTCAGGCCTTGGTCAAAATCAGGCATGTCTTGAAGTCTGTTGCTCCTCCTTGGAGCCTTAACCTTGATCTTAAAGTTTTACAGCTGGCTCCGTTTGAGCCGTTGCATTCCATAGACATTACATGGAAACTGAACCCAAATATTTTCTTTCATGATTCAGATAGAGCATGACATTTTAAACAACTTTCTGATTTACTCCTATTATCAATTTTTCTTTGTTCTCTTGCTATCTTTATTTTAAAAGCAGGAATGTAAATCTTAGCAGCCAACCCATTTTAGGTTCAGCACTATGGATAGCGATTGCTTATTGGAGGCTTACATTTACCTACCAATAAGCAAGCATAACCAAGGTTCTCAACCAAAAATGGGCCGGCTCCTATGCATCACATTCCTGCTTTTTAAATAAAGATAGCAAGAGAACAAAGAAAAATTGATTATTGGAGTAATTTAGAAAGTTGCTTAAAATTTCATGCTCTATCTGAATCATGAAAGAAAAAAAAATGGGTTTAGTGTCTCTTTAAGTTATCTTGGAAGATTTTGTTTCTTGTTGCTATCTCTTCTGCTCGAAGTGTCTCGGAACTCTCATCTCTGCAGTGTGATTCTCTTTAAGTTGTTATCTTGGAAGATTTTGTTTCTTGTTGCTATCTCTTCTGCTCGAAGTGTCTTGGAACTCTCAGCTCTGCAGTGTGATTCCCTTATCTAAGGCAGTTCTTCGTACTAAGTTAGGTTTCCCTCCTAAGGTTGTTTCTAATAGAAATATCAACTAGGAAATTGCTGTTCCCTCTCTGTGTCCTAATCCTTCTTCTTCCAAAGAACATTTGTTACACAATTTGGATGTTGTACATGCTCTTAAATTCTACTTACAGGCGACTAAGGATTTTCACCATTCCTCTACCCTCTTTGTCTGTTTCTCTGGGAAACGTAAAGGTCAGAAAGCTATTGCTACTGCTCTTTTTTTGGTCATGAAGTATAATTAGTTTGGATTATGAGACTGCTGGACAGCAGCCTCCTGAGAGAATTACGGCTCATTCCACAAGAGCTGTTTCCTCTTCTTGGGGTTTCATAAATGAAGCTTCTGTGGAACAAATTTGCAAGGCTGCAACTTGGTCTTCTCTACATACTTTTTCCAAATTTTCCAAATTTGATACTTTTGCATCGGCTGAGGTTTCTTTTGGGAGAAAGGTTCTTCAAGCGGTGGTGCCTTCTGTTTAGAACTGCCTGTCTTGTCCCTCCCTATTTATCATGTCCTCTAGCTTGGGTATCGGTTCCCAACAGTAATTACTCAAGCCGTGGACTCACCATATCTAAGAAAAGAAAAACAAAATGTATGCTTACCTGATAAATTTATTTATTTCCAGATATGGTAAGTCCACGGCCCCACCCTTTATTTTAAGACAGTTGTCCTTGTGACTATAACCTCAGGCACCTATACACCTTGTGTTACTCCTTTTTATCCATTTCCCTTCAGTCGAATGACTGGGGGTTGTGGGTAAGGGAGTTATACCTAACAGTTTAACTGTGGTGCTCTTTGCCTCCTCCTGCTGGCCAGGAGTGATATTCCCAACAGTAATTACTCAAGCCATGGACTCACCATATCCGGAAATAAATAAATGTATCAGGTAAGCATACATTTATTTTTTTTATAATTCCTTAGGCAGTTGACAAATGCAGTACAACAATTTAGTGTTTTTTGTGCATTTGAGTTGGAAGAATATAATTAAAAATACAAAATATTGGATGACGTTCCAAGGAACATAAAAAGCACCTTTTTCATAAATTTCCATGATTATTTAAATGCTAGAAGTATAAATAGTTATGGTGCCATACAAAAGAAACTGTGTAAACATTGTACCATCCCAGGGCTAGTTCTGTAATTGGACCAGGTGGGACAAGGGATGATACATAAATTCAGCATATTCAGGTTAATAGCATTTTTGTAGGGTTAACAACATGCTCTCTTATAACATTACAATTTGCTTATTTTAATCTTTCGTATAGCTGATTATGGTTGAATTTAGAATGTAGCAGATAGAGAGTTGGTAGTGTAATTTGATTCTTGGACTCAGCAGAAATATCTTGAGCCCTTCATGTTAAGATGAAGGTTAATGTCCCATAGAGTTCTCTCCATTTGTTGGTTAGAAGGACAGAATACAGCTGTGGGAAAAATAAAGACCATTGACAGTTTCTCTGGTTTTACTATTTATATATACAGTATGTGTTTGGAATTTTGGAGAAATGTTGTCAGTAGTTTATAGAATAAAAAAAATGTTCTTTTACTCAAACAAAACCTTGTAACTGAGTCCATATGTTTGCAGAAAATGACAACTGGTCAAAACAACAAAAAAGAGGCAGTGTTTTCAGACCTTGAATAATGCAAAGGAAACAAGTTCATATTCATTATTAAACAACACAATACTTATTTTTTTAACTTAGCAAGAGTTCTGAAATCAATATTTGGTGGAATAACCATAATTTTTAATCACAACTTTCATGCGTCTTGGCATGCTCCCCACCAGTCTTTCACATTGCTGTTGGGTAATTTTATGCCACTCCTGGTGCAAAAATTCAAGCGCTCTGCTTTTCTTTCATGTAATTAGCAAGAGTCCATGAGCTAGTGACGTATGGGATATACATTCCTACCAGGAGGGGCAAAGTTTCCCAAACCTTAAAATGCCTATAAATACACCCCTCACCACACCCACAATTCAGTTTTACAAACTTTGCCTCCTATGGAGGTGGTGAAGTAAGTTTGTGCTAGATTCTACGTTGATATGCGCTCCGCAGCAGGTTGGAGCCCGGTTTTCCTCTCAGCGTGCAGTGAATGTCAGAGGGATGTGAGGAGAGTATTGCCTATTTTGAATGCAGTGATCTCCTTCTACGGGGTCTATTTCATAGGTTCTCTGTTATCGGTCGTAGAGATTCATCTCTTACCTCCCTTTTCAGATCGACGATATACTCTTATATATATACCATTACCTCTGCTGATTTTCGTTTCAGTACTGGTTTGGCTTTCTACAAACATGTAGATGAGTGTCCTGGGGTAAGTAAATCTTATTTTCTGTGACACTCTAAGCTATGGTTGGGCACTTTTTTAATAAAGTTCTAAATATATGTATTCAAACATTTATTTGCCTTGACTCAGGATGTTCAACATTCCTTATTTTCAGACAGTCAGTTTCATATTTGGGATAATGCACTTGAATCAATTATTTTTCTTACCTTAAAAATTTGACTTTTTTCCCTGTGGGCTGTTAGGCTCGCGGGGGCTGAAAATGCTTCATTTTATTGCGTCATTCTTGGCGCGGACTTTTTTGGCGCAAAAAATCTTTTCTGTTTCCGGCGTCATACGTGTCGCCGGAAGTTGTGTCATTTTTGACGCTCTTTTGCGCCAAAAATGTCAGCGTTCCGGACGTAACAAAATATGGGCGTCGCTTTTGTCTCCACATTATTTAAGTCTCTTTTTTCTTTGCTTCTGGTTGCTAGAAGCTTGTTCCTTGGCATTTTTTCCCATTCCTGAAACTGTCATTTAAGGAATTTGATCAATTTTGCTTTATATGTTGTTTTTTCTCTTACATATTGCAAGATGTCTCACGTTGCATCTGAGTCAGAAGATACTTCAGGAAAATCGCTGTCTGGTGCTGGAACTACCAAAGCTAAGTGTATCTGCTGTAAACTTTTGGTAGCTATTCCTCCAGCTGTTGTTTGTATTAATTGTCATGACAAACTTGTTAATGCAGTTAATATTTCCTTTAGTAATGTAGCATTACCTGTTGCAGTTCCATCAACATCTAATGTTCAGAATGTTCCTGATAACATAAGAGATTTTGTTTCTGAATCCATCAAGAAGGCTATGTCTGTTATTCCTCCTTCTAGTAAACATAAAAAATCTTTTAAAACTTCTCTTTATACAGATGAATTTTTAAATGAACATCATCATTCTGATTCTAATGACTCTTCTGGTTCAGAGGATTCTGTCTCAGAGATTGATGCTGATAAATCTTCATATTTATTTAAAATGGAATTTATTCGTTCTTTACTTAAAGAAGTACTAATTGCTTTAGAAATTGAGGATTCTGGTCCTCTTGATACTAAATCTAAACGTTTAGATAAGGTCTTTAAATCTCCTGTGGTTATTCCAGAAGTTTTTCCTGTTCCTGGTGCTATTTCTGAAGTAATTTCCAGAGAATGGAATAATTTGGGTAATTCATTTACTCCTTCTAAACGTTTTAAGCAATTATATCCTGTGCCGTCTGACAGATTAGAATTTTGGGACAAAATCCCTAAAGTTGATGGGGCTATTTCTACCCTTGCTAAATTTACTACTATTCCTACGTCAGATGGTACTTCGTTTAAAGATCCTTTAGATAGGAAAATTGAATCCTTTCTAAGAAAAGCTTATCTGTGTTCAGGTAATCTTCTTAGACCTGCTATATCATTGGCTGATGTTGCTGCAGCTTCAACTTTTTGGTTGGAAACTTTAGCGCAACAAGTAACAGATCATGATTCTCATAATATTATTATTCTTCTTCAACATGCTAATAATTTTATCTGTGATGCCATTTTTGATATTATCAGAGTTGATGTCAGGTTTATGTCTCTAGCTATTTTAGCTAGAAGAGCTTTATGGCTTAAAACTTGGAATGCTGATATGTCTTCTAAATCAACTCTACTTTCCATTTCTTTCCAGGGTAACAAATTATTTGGTTCTCAGTTGGATTCTATTATCTCAACTGTTACTGGTGGGAAAGGAACTTTTTTACCACAGGATAAAAAATCTAAGGGTAAAAACAGGGCTAATAATCGTTTTCGTTCCTTTCGTTTCAACAAAGAACAAAAGCCTGATCCTTCATCCTCAGGAGCAGTTTCAGTTTGGAAACCATCTCCAGTCTGGAATAAATCCAAGCCTTCTAGAAAAGCAAAGCCAGCTTCTAAGTCCACATGAAGGTGCGGCCCTCATTCCAGCTCAGCTGGTAGGGGGCAGGTTACGTTTTTTCAAAGAAATTTGGATCAATTCTGTTCACAATCTTTGGATTCAGAACATTGTTTCAGAAGGGTACAGAATTGGTTTCAAGATAAGACCTCCTGCAAAGAGATTTTTTCTTTCCCGTGTCCCAGTAAATCCAGTGAAAGCTCAAGCATTTCTGAAATGTGTTTCAGATCTAGAGTTGGCTGGAGTAATTATGCCAGTTCCAGTTCTGGAACAGGGGCTGGGGTTTTATTCAAATCTCTTCATTGTACCAAAGAAGGAGAATTCCTTCAGACCAGTTCTGGATCTAAAAATATTGAATCGTTATGTAAGGATACCAACGTTCAAAATGGTAACTGTAAGGACTATCTTGCCTTTTGTTCAGCAAGGGCATTATATGTCCACAATAGATTTACAGGATGCATATCTGCATATTCCGATTCATCCAGATCATTATCAGTTCCTGAGATTCTCTTTTCTGGACAAGCATTACCAGTTTGTGGCTCTGCCGTTTGGCCTAGCTACAGCTCCAAGAATTTTTACAAAGGTTCTCGGTGCCCTTCTGTCTGTAATCAGAGAACAGGGTATTGTGGTATTTCCTTATTTGGACGATATCTTGGTACTTGCTCAGTCTTTACATTTAGCAGAATCTCATACGAATCGACTTGTGTTGTTTCTTCAAGATCATGGTTGGAGGATCAATTCACTAAAAAGTTCATTGATTCCTCAGACAAGGGTAACCTTTCTGGGTTTCCAGATAGATTCAGTGTCCATGACTCTGTCTTTGACAGACAAGAGACGTCTAAAATTGATTTCAGCCTGTCAAAACCTTCAGTCACAATCATTCCCTTCGGTAGCCTTATGCATGGAAATTCTAGGTCTTATGACTGCTGCATCGGACGCGATCCCCTTTGCTCGTTTTCACATGCGACCTCTTCAGCTCTGTATGCTGAATCAATGGTGCAGGGATTACACAAAGATATCTCAATTAATATCTTTAAAACCGATTGTACGACACTCTCTAACGTGGTGGACAGATCACCATCGTTTAATTCAGGGGGCTTCTTTTGTTCTTCCGACCTGGACTGTAATTTCAACAGATGCAAGTCTTACAGGTTGGGGAGCTGTGTGGGGATCTCTGACGGCACAAGGAGTTTGGGAATCTCAGGAGGTGAGATTACCGATCAATATTTTGGAACTCGTTCATTTGTTTTCAGACAGACAATGTCACAACTGTGGCATACATCAATCATCAAGGAGGGACTCACAGTCCTCTGGCTATGAAAGAAGTATCTCGAATTCTGGTTTGGGCGGAATCCAGCTCCTGTCTAATCTCTGCGGTTCATATCCCAGGTATAGACAATTGGGAAGCGGATTATCTCAGTCGCCAAACGTTGCATCCAGGCGAATGGTCTCTTCACCCAGAGGTATTTCTTCAGATTGTTCAAATGTGGGAGCTTCCAGAAATAGATCTGATGGCGTCTCATCTAAACAAGAAACTTCCCAGGTATCTGTCCAGATCCCGGGATACTCAGGCGGAAGCAGTGGATGCATTATCACTTCCTTGGAAGTATCATCCTGTCTATATCTTTCCGCCTCTAGTTCTTCTTCCAAGAGTAATCTCCAAGATTCTGAAGGAATGCTCGTTTGTTCTGCTGGTAGCTCCGGCATGGCCTCACAGGTTTTGGTATGCGGATCTTGTCCGGATGGCCTCTTGCCATCCGTGGACTCTTCCGCTTAGACCAGACCTTCTGTCGCAAGGTCCTTTTTTCCATCAGGATCTCAAATCCTTAAATTTAAAGGTATGGAGATTGAACGCTTGATTCTTGGTCAAAGAGGTTTCTCTGACTCTGTGATTAATACTATGTTACAGGCTCGTAAATCTGTATCCAGAGAGATATATTATAGAGTCTGGAAGACTTATATTTCTTGGTGTCTTTCTCATCATTTTTCTTGGCATTCTTTTAGAATTCCGAGAATTTTACAGTTTCTTCAGGATGGTTTAGATAAAGGTTTATCCGCAAGTTCTTTGAAAGGACAAATCTCTGCTCTTTCTGTTCTTTTTCACAGAAAGATTGCTAATCTTCCTGATATTCATTGTTTTGTACAAGCCTTGGTTCGTATAAAACCTGTTATTAAGTCAATTTCTCCTCCTTGGAGTTTGAATTTGGTTCTGGGGGCTCTTCAAGCTCCTCCTTTTGAACCCATGCATTCATTGGACATTAAATTACTTTCTTGGAAAGTTTTGTTCCTTTTGGCGATCTCTTCTGCCAGAAGAGTCTCTGAATTATCTGCTCTTTCTTGTGAGTCTCCTTTTCTGATTTTTCATCAGGATAAGGCGGTGTTGCGAACTTCTTTTGAATTTTTACCTAAGGTTGTGAATTCCAACAACATTAGTAGAGAAATTGTGGTTCCTTCATTATGTCCTAATCCTAAGAATTCTAAGGAGAAATCGTTGCATTCTTTGGATGTTGTTAGAGCTTTGAAATATTATGTTGAAGCTACTAAGTCTTTCCGAAAGACTTCTAGTCTATTTGTTATCTTTTCCGGTTCTAGAAAAGGCCAGAAAGCTTCTGCCATTTCTTTGGCATCTTGGTTGAAATCTTTAATTCATCATGCCTATGTCGAGTCGGGTAAAACTCCGCCTCAAAGGATTACAGCTCATTCTACTAGGTCAGTTTCTACTTCCTGGGCGTTTAGGAATGAAGCTTCGGTTGATCAGATTTGCAAAGCAGCAACTTGGTCCTCTTTGCATACTTTTACTAAATTCTACCATTTTGATGTATTTTCTTCTTCTGAAGCAGTTTTTGGTAGAAAAGTACTTCAGGCAGCGGTTTCAGTTTGAATCTTCTGTTTCTGTTTTTCATTAAACTTTATTTTGGGTGTGGATTATTTTCGGCAGGAATTGGCTGTCTTTATTTTATCCCTCCCTCTCTAGTGACTCTTGCGTGGAAAGATCCACATCTTGGGTAGTCATTATCCCATACGTCACTAGCTCATGGACTCTTGCTAATTACATGAAAGAAAACATAATTTATGTAAGAACTTACCTGATAAATTCATTTCTTTCATATTAGCAAGAGTCCATGAGGCCCGCCCTTTTTTGTGGTGGTTATGATTTTTTTGTATAAAGCACAATTATTCCAATTCCTTATTTTATATGCTTTCGCACTTTTTTCTTATCACCCCACTTCTTGGCTATTCGTTAAACTGAATTGTGGGTGTGGTGAGGGGTGTATTTATAGGCATTTTAAGGTTTGGGAAACTTTGCCCCTCCTGGTAGGAATGTATATCCCATACGTCACTAGCTCATGGACTCTTGCTAATATGAAAGAAATGAATTTATCAGGTAAGTTCTTACATAAATTATGTTTTTTGATTGCTTGTAATCATCCATCTTCCATTTGATCACATTCCTGAGGTTTTCAATGGAGTTCAGGTATGGAGATTTGGTTCGCCATGACAAGGTCTTGATCTGGTGGTCTTCCATCCACACCCTGATTGATCTGGCTGTGTAACATGGAGCATTGTCCTGCTGGAAAAAGCAATCCTCAAAGTTAGGGAACATTGTCAGAGCAGAAGGAAACAAGTTTTCTTTCAGGATAACCTTGTACTTTCCAGATCATCTTCTCTGATGAGTCCAATTTTCAGTTTTGCCCAACAGTTGGTCATCTAATGGTTAGACGAAGACCTGGAGAGGCCTACAAGCCACAGTGTCTTGCACCCACTGTGAAAATTGGTGGAGAATCAGTGATTATCTGGGGCTGCTTCAGCAAGGATGGAATCAGGCAGATTTATCTTTGTTAAATGCTCTACATGACAATATTTTTGTTTGGAATTTGGGAGATATTTTGTCAGTATTTTATAGAATAAAAGAAAAATTTTCATTTTACTCAAACAAATACCTATAAATAGTAAAACCAGACAAACGGATCATTTTGCAGGGGACTTCCAATTTACATAGTTCAAGGACATTGGTGTGTTGCTGTATCCTGACTATTCATATGCAATCATGACTTTGAATCAGGGCGTGATTTTGCTTTTCAAGTGTGAACTAAACTTTTATATCTGTAATAAGACATTTCATATGTTTTAATTACTAAGAAATGATATTCAAAAAACCACACACATATATATATATATATATATATATATATATATATATATATATATATATAATATATATTTATTTGTATATATGTTCCTAACATAAATATCAGAAAATATATAAAGTACAAAAATATGGAAACATGCCCTACAAATCCTTTTTTTTTGGGTAGACTGGAATTAAGAATTAATTTGACAAATTTAAAAACACTATTCATGCCATTCATTAAAAGTCTAAACATTTACTTACAGTGTATGCAATACATTAATAACTTAACAACAACAAATAATTAACAGATATATCAAAAAACAGAATGTTATATACATAAACACATAAGTGTGTACCTGCAGTGAAATATTGTAAACAATCACCTAATAAAGAAATCAAACATTAAATGACACGTTACTAAACCCCCTGCTCAACTACCAATTTCTAAAGGTCCTACAGAAACAGTTAAAGGGCCATAATACCCAAATGTTTAAACACTTGAAAGTGATGCAGCATAGCTGTAAAAAGCTGACTAGAAAATATCACCTGAACATCTCTATGTAAAAAAGAAAGATATTTTACCTCAAAAGTTTCTCAGTAGCCACATCCCATTGTAAAGGATTTCTAAGCAGCATATTAGTATGCCTGTCCCGGGACAGCCGGAGGGATGAGCCTTGTGCACTCTCATGTTATTTCCCTATTCAGTGTAAGGAAGTTTACAATGAAATCTCATGAGAGTTAGGTGAAATCTCATGAGATCACAGTAAAAGAGTTCATGACCTCAGCACTGCTGATGCTGATTGGCTGCTGTTCATTTCTTCATTTATTTATTTTTTTACCTGCAGCTGAGAGCAGCTAAGTGTAACTTTTTACACAGAACTTACTCTGCTGAGCTGAGGAAATTTTGAGGTAAAATATCTTCCTTTTTTGCCAAGAGATGCTTAGGTGATATTTTCCTGTCAGCTTTTTACAGTTATACTGCATCAGTTTCAAGTGATTTAGCATATGAGTATTATGTCCCTTTAAATAGGTACATGATTCAAAACAATTATTCCACAAAAACACAAGCTCTATAATACAACGAGAAAAATGTAACCAATAACATTTAGACCCATTTCATTGTCATATCTGAAGTAAATCCATTTATGGTTTTGGATTTGACATCTGGTTGAATCTCCCCAAAACTCACAAAACTACTGAAATGATTTACTTAAAATATTCAGGTTTTTACGTTATTTGTACTTTAAGAAATTCAGTTAATTTCAATAATCATGTTTGAAAATATGCATTTAAAATTAATATTTATAAGCCATTTAGTTTAAAACTATTGTTTCACTACATCCAACAAGAAGACAGGATGCAAATTGTATCTTCTCACATAGTCTAGAAAGCCCTGGAATTATCTAATATTGAAAAGTTGCATTAGTTAATTATAGAATCAACTTGCCATAAGGTATTCTATACTGAAAACAAACATGTTTCAAATTTAAAATTATAGCAACAAAAATATAATTATATAGAACAATGTTACTATAGTTGCACTTAGTGTCCAGTTAAAAAAAAAACAAAAAAACTAGGGAGGATATACCAGTGAATGCAAAGGGGCGATTTATTATATGGCGGGCGGACATGATTCGCTATAGTGAATCATGTCCACCTGACATTGATAAATTCCAACAGCATACGCTGTCAACGTTTATCATTGCACAAGCATTTCATGTGAAATGCTTGTGCGATGCCACCCCCTGCACATCAGAGGCCAATCGGCCACTAGCAGGGGGTATCTGATCGGGATTATTGCAGTTCGCCACCTTAGAGGTGGCGGATGAGTTAATGAGCAGCGCTCTTACGACTGCTGCTTCTTAACTCCTGAAGGCTGCTTAGTAATTCAGCCCCAAAGCGTGCAACTAAATATGAGTTGTGGGGAATTTATATTAATATATTCAGCATAGTTGTTAAATTTGTAGACACGAGAATGTGAAATAGCCAAGGAGAATGAATCGGGATGTAAAAATCGGATTACATTATGTTTCGATTTGTAATAACATTAATAAATATTTCATTATTTTATGACAGAGTCTTTTACATTACTTAATAATATGCAAAAATAGCTCATTGTTGTTTGGTTTCATGAACAAATATCTGTTTATTTTATATAAAACATTTAAATTGGTAGCATTTGTTTAAATGACAAATGAGTCTTTACATCATAACACTGCCACTAGGGAGAAGAATAAAAATACAAAATTACCTTGAGCCCTATGGTAGCAGCCCATTTTTTTCTTGAGCTTTATACAAGCTGTTAATTTTATCTTTGGCAGGTAAAATGTCACTCTTTGCTTAGAAGATATATGGTAATCTCTTAACATTTTATTTTATCTGTCCTATGAGGAATTTCTGTTTAACTGCAGCTTCTTGTAGTTCTCATTTTGGAGCATATTTGTCTAGGTTTGATTGTTATACTTTTTCTATATCAAAAATGTGTTTAGATTCAACATACTCATTTATTATAAATTCTTTGTAATCACAACCAATAAATACTTATCTGTACCAATATTACAGAAAAATAGCAGATTATAATTTGTAACAATGTGAATAAAAATCTGTTGTCATCAAAACATTTTCAACTGTCACATTTTGTTGATGGTTTTATCTCCGTGAGCAAGTTTGTTTTTTTGCTTATGTCAAATACATGGTTTTACCTAAATATATGTGTATATACCAATAATTAAACATATATATTTATTGTATATCCAGTTACGTAAAAAGTATGACATGATGATTAACAAGAGCAGCACTATTAAAGTGAGATACATCTGAGAATTTAATAAAGGCATAACAAAGATGGTAAATGTGATACAAGAAAATGGAGATGTTAACAAAATAGACAACAAGCATTCTTTACATTCACTTATTACGAGTGGAGCGCAAACGTTTGCGCACAATCAATATCGGGTTTTTGCAATAGTTTGCGCGCATGTTAAATTGCGCTGGAATTACGAATTGAAAGTAAACACGTCAGGTTAGCGCGTATTCTGAGCTGTGGTAAACTGTTTATTTACGCTTTGCTGCTCTAGTTCTTATGCTGTGTCTGACGGCATGAGAATGAGGCTCCCATTGGAGCCTATGGAAGTGCAATGCTTCTGTGCAATGTGAATGCTCGTAATACCAGCGCAAATTTGCATGCGCTGGTATTACAAAGTGGAGATCCAATTGTAATCTGGCCGATAATAGATATATAAAATAATAGCCTGGTATTTCGGGGCTGGACTGACCTTACTTGGCAGGATCAGACTGATATACTACAGGAAAGTTTTCCTCTGTGAAAAGCAGAACTGGTCTAAAAGAGGCTGCTCCTGGGTGGTAAATCTCCATAGAGCTAGCTGATGAGCTGTTGTTTGTTCCTGGTAGAGCACTTCTATCTCTTTGTATGCAAATTAATATGACCCTAGGGAGGTCTCCCTATGGGTAATGGGGGAAACCAGACGTGGACTCCTTGCCCAGTGTGCTTAGAGGAATGTGGCTGCACCTCAGTGACGAGGCCCAAAGGAGGGTGAAACGATCATCTGGGGTTGTCATGCTCCTTGTTCAGAGGAGAATTGCCTGGTATTTTGGGGCTGGACTAACCTTATTTGGCGGGAAGAGACTGATATACTACAGGAAAGTTTTCTCTGTGAAAAGCAAACTAGTCTAAAAGAGGCTGCTCCTGAGTGGTAAATCACCATAGAACTAGCTGATTGCCTGTTATTTCAGGGCTGGACTGACCTGCATTTGAGCACTTTGCAGTTGAATAAATGAAAACATGAAAAAAATCATATGTATAATTAATTTTTTAATAAAGTGTTTAACTATGTATTTACTGTAAATATTTCACATCCCAATGTTCTTCACATAGGGGAATATGTTCTAAGCATTTATAAATATATATATACAGTTGTGCTCATAAGTTTACATACGCTGGCAGAATTTATGATTTATCAATCAACTGTGTTTACTATTTTTAAATCATAATGACAACAGAAACTACCCAAATGACCCTGATCAAAAGTTTACATACCCTAGTGATTTTGGCCTGATAACATGCACACAAGTTGACACAAAGGGGTTTGAATGGCTATTAAAGGTAACCACCCTCAACTGTGATCTGTTTGCTTGTAATTAGTGTGTGTGTATATAAAAGGTCAATGAGTTTCTGGACTCCTAACAGACCCTTGCATCTTTCATCCAGTGCTGCACTGACATTTCTGGATTCTGAGTCATGGGGAAAGCAAAAGAATTGTCAAAGGATCTGCGGGAAAAGGTAGTTGAACTGTATAATACAGGAAAGGGATATAAAAAGATATCCAAGGAATTGAGAATGCAAATCAGCAGTGTTCAAACTCTAATCAAGAAGTGGAAAATGAGGGGTTCTGTTTGATAACATACTGCATTCATCTTGCCATTAATTCTGACCAAATTTCCTGTGCTTTTGTAGCTCACACATCCCCAAAACATCAGCAATCCACCTCCGTGTTTCACAGTAGGAATGGTGTACTTTTCATGATAGGCCTTGTTGACTCCTCTCCAAATGTAGCGTTTATGGTTGTGACCAAAAAGCTAAATTTTGGTCTCATCACTCCAAATGACTTTGTGCCAGAAGGTATGAGGCTTGTCTCTGTGCTGTTATTTTAGTTGGTCTACCTGACCGTGGTTTGGTTTCAAAAGAACCCCTCATTTTCCACTTCTTGATTAGAGTTTGAACATTGCTGATTGGCATTCTCAATTCCTTGGATATCATTTTATATCCCTTTCCTGTTTTATACAGTTCAACTACCTTTTCCCCCATATCCTTTGACAATTCTTTTGCTTTCCCCATGACTCAGAATCCAGAAACGTCAGTGCAGCACTGTATGATAGATGGAAGGGTATGTCAGGAGTCCAGAAACCCATTGACCATTTATACACACAGACTAATTACATGCAAACAGATCACAGATGAGGATGGTTACCTTTAATAGCCCCTCAAACCACTTTGTGTCAACTTGTGTGCATGTTATAAGGCCAAAATCACCAGGGTATGTAAACTCTTGATCAGGATCATTTGGGTAGTTTCTGTTGTCATTATAATTTAAAAATAGTTTTTTTTTTATTCATATTTTCATGAGTTCGGGTTAGCGGGTGAGTAAGGTTTTTTCCCCCACTTTTTTTCTCTATTGACTTCTATGGGGGAATAGGTTATTGCGCGCGCAATATTCTAATTCTGCTAGAAGTAAGCTGTTTGTGCTCGTCGGGTTAGCGTGAGTACGCAATATTTTTACTTTCAACTCATAATACAAGCATAACATGTTTACTTCTAGAGCAATTAACACTCTAGCGAAAGTGCTAAATAGTGCTTCCCTCATAATCTTAGTGTAATAATGTATTATTTATAAATAAAATATCTTGCATGTTTATGCAGTAAATAAAGAAAGTGGATGTACAGTTAAAGATAGAAATGATGGTTCTCCAGAGTTGAAAAATGAAAATATTATAAATATAGAAACCAAGTAATCTGACCTACATAAAAGTGATTAATTTACATAACGGAATGCAAATATCACAAATCTAGGTAGATTTGATGCAGAAGACTATGATAATCAACCACAGACATCTACTTCCTTATGACTTACTATGGGCCAGATTACGAGTGGAGCACTAACATTTCCGCGCAAGCGATAAGGAGTTTATTGCGAGTGTTTGCACTCGTCGGGTTTACCGCTGGTATAACAGGTTGAAAGTAAATGCGACCACTTGAGCGCAATTATGATATATGCTAGAATGATTACCGCATCCTCAGAGCTCTGGTTAACTGTTTTGCAAATTAAAAAGTGTCACAAAATACATTACAAAGTACACTTACACTCATAATAACACTATCTAATAAAAATTATTTTAAGAAAAAATTATGGCACACAGAAGTTATAAAGGCTCAAAGATATGAGATCTCAGGTGTTAGAGAAAAAAAAAGGCAGACAAAGGGCTTTAACATAGACATTCATATTTAAATATGTATATGTATATACTGTATATATATATATATATATATATATATATATATACACACACATGTCTATATGTGTGTACATATATATTTATTTATTTATATGTATTTACAGCCATATATACACATATAAACACATAAATACATATTGACTTCTATGGGTATGACCTCTGGTTAATTGCGCTTAGCACAAAGTGAAACCGCGAGGTCGCAGGAGCGTTAACCAGCCACTTATAATGGCTGGTTATTTAAATTGCACCAGTAAATGGGCAAATTTGCCCCTTTACGGGTGCACATTAAAATAGTGCTCAACTTTTCTAGCCCGTTCTTGTTATACAACGCATTTAGTACAGTGTGATCGTAAAATTAGAACTAAACACATTCAGAGTATCTATAAAAATGCAATATTAAGAATTATATTTTACATAGTGCTATGTTTAAAAATGCACTATTGTAAGACTAAAATGTCCTGGCTACTGTCTTTTTTAAGATATTAATATCACAGCCACACAAGATATTGTTCCTAAACAGTTTTACAGTAATATATATATATATATATATATATATATATATATATATATATATATATATACAGTATATATATATATATATATATATATATTTATATATACAAAACATTCTATAGCACATACATACAATATATCCACAATTCCCCAGCTCATATAGATTTATAGTTCACTATTGTATTGTAAAAAAAAGTTCAGTATCAGTTTACACATCTAAATTGTATTGTTATTCAATACTGTTTAAAGGGATAATTTACACTACACAGTTCCTGCAGATGGCTTTTAGCATTCTGCTAGTCGCAGAGAACCATTGCCTCCTGCAGTGAAGTGTAGTGAAACCCCTTTTGGTGACATGCCTTCTAACAGTGATCTGATCCCTTTAGAACATTTCACTTGCAATCTTGATTGCCATGCCGAAACCTTTATAAAATAGCACTATTGTCACGATACTTTTGGCATCCTGCCCTAAGTGATAAATACATAGATTGTCATGTTCAGTGTTTTGCTTTCTAACCTTTATAATAGTTGAATTACTATACATGTTAAGTAACAAATATCAAATTTAGCAGTTTAGGAAAACTTGGGTGGTTTCATGTCAGGTTAGTGCACTTGAGAAATTGAGATCTAGCGAAGTTAACGTGCGAGCGGGAGCGCAAACTACTGCTCCACTTGTCGTAATCTAGCCCTAAATAGAAAGGTATCACCTTGGCAGATTTAATATGGGGATCAATGTTGTCCCAAAATTCTTCTATTTCATGGCTAAAGATTTTAAATGATCTTAACAAAAGGAAAAGCGACAAGGCAAAAAACAAACACCAAGGCTGTGAGGTCACAGTATATAGTGTACATGTATGAATATGTGATTGGCTGATGACTGTCACCTGATACATGAGCTAGGGATTTGAAAATAAACTTTAAATTTGCCATAAAAAGAAATCTACTAATCATTTAAAATTGACTGTGTCATTGCATTGTCCTTTTATAATACATGTACAGTATATTCTGATATTCTGCTACCTTTTAAGGATTACTGTTTTAATAAACCTTTCTGCTCTTCTTTTTAGGTTGTTATTTTATATTTTGAACCAAGCACATTTCGATGCATTCTACTAAGATGGGTTCGTCTTCTGGGATATGCAACTGTCTATGGAACAGTGACACTCAAACTTTACAGGTAGTTATGACTTGAATTTGTAATTTTACAACCTCAATGAAATATTGTAAATAATATGTATTACAGATATATAGATATATCTGAATGCATATTATATTTTCATATTTGATAAGCAAATAGATAAATACCAATTGTTTAACTTTCTATTAAAATACATAGTAGATATTTGTTTTAATGTAAAGTTTGATTTGGAATATATTGGAACTAAAGTTAAATTGTGACAGAACTTCATGCAACACTGAGCTAACTATGTGTTATACATAGAGGAATTAACCCCTTACACCTTATCTTCAGAATGTTGCTTTTTAATCAAAACTGCTATTTACTTGGCAAATGGAACCAAACTCCTCAGTACTTTATGAACTGTGAAATATACAAAGCCATCTGTGCATTGGTATATCTATTGCTCAAAATTTCCATAGGAATATTTGTTTTCCCTCTACTTGTCAGCTATCTGGATAGTACACCCAAAGAGTGCATTAAATTAAGCTGGACACATATATTGAGATGTCAAACTGATAACTGTGTATGCATGTGATTTAATCAGGTTTTTAAATAATTTAGTCTCAGAAAGAAATTCAAAATATTGCCTTTTTGTGTTTGTCATCAAAGTTCTAGGAAGCATGATACAAGGACCTATAAAGAACTTATAAGTATGTACAGTATTGTACTTTGTTGCAGTTCCTACCTCTGTGCTGTTTATCCTAGTTCTTTTTAAATTAGTTTACTTTACTGTTTATTTAGTAAATAATCATATGAACAGTAGTTTGCAAGTTATTGGAGTAAGCTTCTTAACCCCTTAACGACTGCGATGTACCCTTTATGTTGCTAGTCATTAAGGGATTGTGTTACTATAATAGCGTGGTTCTTGCTGCGAGTGACAAGACCACACTATTAGCGCTTCCTTCCATCCGGAAGGCTTGTTAAAATAGTATGATCTGCGAGACCCCGCTATTGAAAGCGCACCCCCATTGAAAGACCAGCGATGTAGAGGGTACATTGCTGGTCATTAAGGGGTTAAGGGCCATATAGGTGCTGGCTCACTCATGCAAGCCAGAGACCTGAAATGTCCAATGACTGCTGCTTCTTAAACTGTCTGCAACCTCAGAGGTTGTGGATGTCCAAGAACATAGACTTATTTGTCCAGGATGACTGACAAGCCGTGCTGTCTCTCAATTGGGAGATAACTGGTAGGGTTGCATGAGCATTTAATCCTGCAGTGTTAAAATCCATCCCCCAATGCTATGTCAGAGACCCTCAAAGTATGTGGACAGGTTATCTGTCTGGGAACATTGTCCACCGAGAACGTAATAAATGGGGGCCGTTATATGATTGTAGAAATGTATTTCTGTGTTCGCAACAGACAAATTAATATACTTTACATTATAGGTAACTTTAAAACACCATTGGCTAGATTTAGAGTTTGGCGTTAGCTGTCAAAACCAGCGTTAGAGGCTCCTAACGCTGGGTTTGGGCTACCGCTGGTATTTAGAGTTTTGTAGGTAAGGGTCTAACACTCAATTTGCAGCCGCGACTTTTCCATACCGCAGATCCCCCTACGCCATTTGTGTATCCTATCTTTTCAATTGGATCTTTCTAACGCCGGTATTTAGAAACGTCGCTCTATCTTTTGTCAATAAAGATACTTTTTTAAGCAAATTGTGCTGTGGACATTCCCATGTTGCATATTGTTATAGTGGAATAGGGCAGATTTCCACGGTCGACACGAGCACAGTATTTTGCCTGGCAGCTGTTCTACATATTGCTGGGTATTTAGAGTCTTGGCTGAAGTGAGCGTTAGAAATCTAACGACAAAACTCCAGCCGCAGAAAAAAGTCAGGAGTTAAGAGCTTTGTGGGCTAACGCCGGTTCATAAAGCTCTTAACTACTGTGCTCTAAAGTACACTAACACCCATAAACTACCTATGTACCCCTAAACCTAGGTCCCCCCACATCGCCGCCACTCTATTAAATTTTTTTAACCCCTAATCTGCCGACCGCATACTGCCGCAACCTACGTTATCCCTATGAACCCCTAATCTGCTGCCCCTAACACCGCCGACCCCTATATTATATTTATTAACCCCTAATCTGCCGCCCCCAACGTCGCCTCCACCTACCTACAATTATTAACCCCTAATCTGCCAACCGGACCTCACCGCTACTATAATAAATGTATTAACCCCTAATCCGCCTGACTCCCACCTCAATAACCCTATAATAAATAGTATGAACCCCTAATCTGCCCTCCCTAACATCGCCGACACCTAACTTCAAGTATTAACCCCTAATCTGCCGACTGGACCTCACCGCTACTCTAATACATTTATTAACCCCTAAAGCTAAGTCTAACCCTAATACTAACACCCCCCCTAAATTAAATATAATTTAAATCTAACGATTTTTTGTAACTTCTTTTTTATTTTTTGTACTTTAGTTAGTTTATTTAATTGTATTTATTTGTAGGTATTGTATTTAATTAATTTATTGATAGTGTAGTGTTAGGTTTAATTGTAGGTAATTGTAGGTATTTTATTTAATTAATTTATTGATAGTGTAGTGTTAGGTTTAATTGTAACTTAGGTTAGGATTTATTTTACAGGTAATTTTGTAATTATTTTAACTAGGTAACTATTAAATAGTTATTAACTATTTAATAGCTATTGTACCTGGTTAAAATAAATACAAAGTTGCCTGTAAAATAAATATTAATCCTAAAATAGCTACAATATAATTATAATTTATATTGTAGCTATATTAGGATTTAATTTACAGGTAAGTATTTAGCTTTAAATAGGAATAATTTATTTAATAAGAGTTAATTTATTTCGTTAGATTTAAATTATATTTAATTTAGGGGGGTGTTAGTATTAGGGTTAGACTTAGCTTTAGGGGTTAATAAATGTATTAGAGTAGCGGTGAGGTCCGGTTGGCAGATTAGGGGTTAATACTTGAAGTTAGGTGTCGGCGATGTTAGGGAGGGCAGATTAGGGGTTAATACTATTTATTATAGGGTTATTGAGGTGGGAATGAGGCGGATTAGGGGTTAATACATATATTAGAGTAGCGGTGAGGTCCGGTCAGCAGATTAGGGGTTAATAATTGTAGGTAGGCGGAGGCGACGTTGGGGGCGGCAGATTAGGGGTTAATAAATATAATATAGGGGTCGGCGGTGTTAGGGGCAGCAGATTAGGGGTTCATAGGGATAACGTAGGTTGCGGCGGTGTATGGAGCGGCAGATTAGGGGTTAAAAAATATGCAGGTGTCAGCGATAGCGGGGGCGGCAGATTAGGGGTTAATAAGTGTAAGGCTAGGGGTGTTTAGACTCGGGGTACATGTTAGGGTGTTAGGTGCAGTCATAGTAAGCGTTTCCCCATAGGAAACAATGGGGCTGCGTTAGGAGCTGAACGCTGCTTTTTTGCAGGTGTTTATTTTTTTTTCAGCTCAAAATGCCCCATTGTTTTCTATGGGGGAATCGTGCACGAGCACGTTTTTGAAGCTGGCCGCGTCCGTAAGCACCGCTGGTATTGAGAGTTGCAGTGGCGGTAAATATGCTATACGCTCCCATTTTGGAGCCTAACGCAGCCCTTCTGTGCACTCTAAATACCAGCGGTATTTAAAAGGTGCGGGAGAAAAAAAGCCAGCGTTAGATACGCGGGTCGTTACCGACAAAACTCTAAATCTAGCCAGATGAGAGCAATAATGAAGAAAATACATACGTTTAGTTGGTTTTGTTCTGTAATTCTTATAATGATATGCAAATACAGTAAGAAAAGGAGGTATGGGATTTTGAGGAGAGATTAGTTTTACTACAACTTTAGTGAGGACTCCTTTTTTCTAGTTTAAAGGGACATTATGGTCAAAATTTAATACACATATATGAATTACATCTTCAAATAGAAACATATTTGCGATATAATTGCATAAGCAAAAATGCATCTTGTAAAAGTTATGACTGTTCTAGTGTTAATATTTTTCTCTGCACGTGCATGTGAATCATAGTTAGAAATTCTCATTGAACCAGCATTTAAAATATTGCAGCTATTCAGCGTGCCAGTGGGGCTTGTATCATTTCAGCAATTAACAAATTGAGTCATTACCTTTGCAGGGGTTAAACACATTGCATAACAGGGTCGCTATTTATAAAATAACATGCTTTAGGAAATTTGAGCATGTACATTTTTTTCATATTTATCTTTTGCTACCATGGAGGATTGTTTAACCCCTTGAGAAAACCTAAACCTCATGTAAAAGCCTGCGGAAAAAAACTATATTTATTTTATATCATAACTCAATCAGCTAAACTTAATCAAATAGTAGCACTGCTAGTGGATCTAAATAACTTAAATCAAGATGTCAAAATTCCCCCAGGCTGAGTACAGTGTGTTTGCCCTGCGAAACAGCTGATTGAAATAGAATACAACGTCTGTAAGAATAAAATCAGATATTGCCCATGTGCAAAACATATCCAAAAACATATATATGGTGAAAACAGTATTTAATAATCTCATCTCTAAATTATTGTCAATATATTTATCTTCTACAACTAAAACAGATTATGGGGCATATATATCACGCTCCGTATGGAGCTTGATGCCCCTTGTTTCCGGCGAGCCTTCAGTTTTGTCGGAAACAGAAGTTATGAAGCAGCAGACAGAATTCAACCTGATCGAATACGATCGGGTTGATTGACAACCCCTGCTAGCGGCCGATTGGCCGCGAATCTGCAGGGGCAGCATTGCACCAGCAGTTCACAAGAACTGCTGGTGCAATGATAAATGCTGACAGCGTATGCTGTTGGCATTTATCGATGTGCGGCGGACATAATACACTACTTTGTACCTTGTCCGCTCGCACATTGAGAAATATGCCCCTAAATATGTAAATCTAGCATTATGTCCAGCATGAAATAAATGTGTGTGTGTCACATCAGTTCTTACAGTGCAAAAACAGACCTAATAATGATTTAAAGGACAGTAAAGTAAAAAAATAAGTTTTATAATTTAGAGCAGGGCACCCCAGATATTTTGGAACTACATTTCCTATGATACTCAGCCAGCCTAAAGAGTGTCTGAGCATCATGGGAAATGTAGTTCCAAAACATCGGGGGTGCCAAGGTTGCTGACTCCTAGATTTAGAGCATGCAATTTTAAACAACTTTTCATTTTACTTCTATTATCAAATTTGTTTTAATCTTATGGTAACATTTGTTGGAAAACAAACCTAGGTAGGCTCAGGAGCCGCAATGTACAACTGTGAGCTAGCGGCTGATTGGTGGAATCTTGTCATTGTTTAGCTAGGTCCTAGTCATGAATTACTGCTCCTTAGCCTACCTAGAGTTACTCTTCAACAAAAGATACCAAGAGAACAAAGCAAGTTTGACAATAGAAGTCAGTTGTAAAGTTGCTTAAAATAGCATGCACTATACAGGGGTTTTCAAACCTGTCCTCAGGCCTCTCTAACAGGATATCTGATCTGGAGCACAGGTGAAATAATCATCTGATTAGTAATCTGCTTTTACCCAAGGTAATCCTAAATATCTGGCATGTTAGGGAGGCCTGGGGACAGGTTTGAAAAACCCTGTCTTTTTACTTTTGACTTTACTGTTCCTTTAAAGAAGACTTTTTTCACTTTTTGAACTGTACATATTTTTTTTATATATTATACATATAGAAACTATTTGATATATATTGATCTTTTTAGGCATGTTTATACATTTATATTACCCTATCATAGTATTACTTATTGTTGTATTATTACACCATCTCTCTAACTTCATTACTTTCTAACATTATCTAACTCCATTCTTAAATAATATAGCTATATCATCTCCGCTACATGTCATTGAAAATTGTCTCCAGTAAAAACGCAAGACACAGCGCTTAACAATGCATCTATCATTATTTAACTCGTCAAAAGCTAAATATCATATTCCTTCAAGGAATTTGTTAAGAATCTTCTCTTTCTACACTTATTTTAAGATGAATTGTGTGACATGAATATCCTGCTGACACAATGAAAATGAATTCACCTTATCCTACTGAAATTGCTTCCCATTTACACAGTAACTGAAGTCTAAGATTACGGTTGTGCACTGATAAGCAAAATAAATATTTTAAGTGCTGCCGAGCAGCTAATTTTTATTAGGTAATTACTGAAAAATACAATAACAAATAGAGAATAATATGAAACTAAATTATTGTAGACAATAATTGTGCATTATTAACCCCTGGTTGCAGAAGCGGACCTAATTAACAGAGGGCCCTGGTGTAGATATTTTATGGGGGGGGGGGGGGCAAAGTCCCATATGTAACTCAGCAGTAAGCAACAAAAATGCTATACATGCTGCTCTGTATAATCATTTTGTGCATAGACAGACTGATAGATAGATAGATAGATAGATAGATAGATAGATAGATAGATAGATAGATAAAGATAGACAACTTACATTATTAAAAGTCTCCACTGATTAGCTTTGTACACATTGTACAAATGCCTATGTACAGACCGGCTGCTATAGGCTCCCCCCACTTGGGCCCTAATGCCGCTGCACCGATTATAGTTCCGCCATTGCCTGTTTGCTAAACTTTATCAGTTAGAGCTATATAAGAACAAGGAAATATTAAAGGACAAGAGTACCATTTAAACAATGTAATTTCTATATATCTGTGTCAACAAGTGGGGGCTGAATTAATTTTCTCACGTGACTTAAAAAAAATATGTGTTAGAACATAAATTTTATTTAAAAAACAATCGGCCAGATTACGAATTTTGCTTTATGAGCGGCTCGGTAATAACTTGCAAGTTATTTCCACCACTCACCTTTAATAGCGCTGCTATTACAGGATTGCAAAAACCCGGCGTTAGCAGGCAATATGCCAGCGTTGAGCTCCATACCGCACACTAATACCAGCGCTGCTTTGAGCTAGTTTTACGTGCTCGTGCACGATTTCCCCATAGACATCAATGGGGAGAGCCGGCTAAAAAAAGCCTAACACCTGCAAAAAAAGGAGCGTAAAGCTCCGTAACGCAGCCCCATTGATTCCTATGGGCAAAGAAATTTTATATTTTACATTACATTTATTAACCCCTAATCTGCCACCCCGACATAGCCAACACCTACCTACACGTATTAACCCCTAATCTGCCGCCCCCAACATCGCCGCCACCTACATAAATTTATTAACCCCTAATCTGCTGCCCCCAACGTGGCCGCCACCACTATACTAACGTTATTAACCCATAAACCTCTGGCCGCCCACATCACTAACACTAAATAAATATATTAACCCCTAAACCTAAGTCTAACCCTAACACCCCTAACTTTAATACTATTAAAATAAATCCAAATAAAAATTACTATCATTAACTAAATAATTCCTATTTAAAACTAAATACTTACCTGTAAAATAAACCCTAAGCTAGCTACAAGATAACTAATAGTTATATTGTATCTAGCTTAGGTTTTATTTATAATTCACAGCTAAGTTTGTATTTATTTTAACTAGGTAGACTAGTTAGTAAATAGTAATGAACTATTTACTAAATAACGCCTAGATTTAGAGTTCTGCATTAGCCATCAAAACCAGCATTAGGGGGTCCTAACGCTGGTTTTGGCCGCCCGCTGGTATTTAGAGTCAGTCAGGAAAGGGTCTAACGCTCACTTTCCAGCCGTGACTTTTCCATACCGCAGATCCCCTTACGTCAATTGCGTATCCTTTCTTTTTAATGGGTTCTTTCTAACGCTGGTATTTAGAGTCTTGGCTGAAGTTTGCGTTAGAAATCTAACGACAAGACTCCAACCGCAGAAAAAAGCTAGGAGTTAAGAGCTTTCTGGGCTAACGCCGGTTCATAAAGCTCTTAACTACTGTGCTCTAAAGTACACTAACACCCATAAACTACCTATGCACCCCTAAACCGAGCCCCCCCCCCACATCGCCGCCACTCTATTAATTTTTTTTAACCCCTAATCTGCCGACCGCACACCGCCGCAACCTACATTATCCCTATGTACCCCTAATCTGCTGCCCCTAACATCGCCGACCCCTACATAATATTTATTACCCCCTAATCTGCCCCCCCCAACATCGCCGCTACCTACCTACAATTATTAACCCCTAATCTGCCGACCGGACCTCACCGCTACTATAATAAATGTATTAACCCCTAATCCGCCTCACTCCCACCTCAAAAACCCTATAATAAATAGTATTAACCCCTAATCTGCCCTCCCTAACATCGCCGACACCTAACTTCAAGTATTAACCCCTAATCTGCCGACCGGATCTCGCCGCTACTCTAATAAATGTATTCACCCCTAAAGCTAAGTCTAACCCTAACCCTAACACCCCCCTAAGTTAAATATAATTTAAATCTAACGAAATAAAATAAATCTTATTAACTAAAGTATTCCTATTTAAAACTAAATACTTACCTGTAAAATAAACCCTAATATAGCTACAATATAACGAATAATTATATTGTAGCTATTCTAGGATTAATATTTATTTTACAGGCAACTTTGTATTTATTTTAACCAGGTACAATAGCTATTAAATAGTTAATAACTATTTAATAGTTACCTAGTTAAAATAATTACAAAATTACCTGTAAAATAAATCCTAACCTAAGTTACAATTAAACCTAACACTACACTATAAATAAATTAATTAAATAAACTATCTACAATTATCTACAATTAAATCAACTAAACTAAATTACAAAAAACCCCACTAAATTACAAAAACAAACAAACACTAAATTACAAAAAATAAAAAAAGATTACAAGAATTTTAAACTAATTAGACCTACTCTAAGCCCCCTAAAAAAATAACAAAGCCCCCCATAATAAAAAAATGCCCTACCCTATTCTAAAATAAATATTTTACAGCTCTTTTACCTTACCAGCCCTTAAAAGGGCCTTTTGTGGGGCATGCCCCAAAGAATTCTGCTCTTTTGCCTCTAAAAAAACCATACAATATCCCCCCCCAACATTACAACCCACCACCCACATACACCTAATCTAACCCAAACCCCCCTTAAAAAACCTAACACTAAGCCCCTGAAGATCTTCCTACCTTGTCTTCACGATCCGTCCAGAAGAGGGTCTGAAGTCTTCATCCTATCCAGCAAGAAGAGGTCCAGAAGAGGATCCAAGTCTTCATCCTATCCGGCAAGAAGAGGACATCCGGACCGGCAAACATCTTCATCCAAGTGGCATCTTCTATCTTCTTCCATCCGGCGCAGAGCGGGACCATCTTGAAGCAGCCGACGCGGATCCATCCTCTTCTAGCGACGTCCTAAGTCCGAATGAAGGTTCCTTTAAATGACGTCATCCAAGATGGCGTCCCTCGAATTCCGATTGGCTGATAGGATTCTATCAGCCAATTAGAATTAAGGTATTCCGATCAGCCAATAGAATGCGAGCTCAATCTGATTGGCTGATTGGATCAGCCAATCCGATTGAACTTGAATCTGATTGGCTGATTCAATCAGCCAATCAGATTTTTCCTACCTTAATTCCGATTGGCTGATGGAATCCTATCAGCCAATTGGAATTCGAGGGACACCATCTTGGATGACGTCATTTAAAGGAACCTTCATTCGGACTTAGGACGTCGTTAGAAGAGGATGGATCCACATCGGCTGCTTCAAGATGGTCCCGCTCCGTGCCGGATGGAAGAAGATAGAAGATGCCGCTTGGATGAAGATGTTTGCCGGTCCGGATCTCCTCTTCTTGCCGGATAGGATGAAGACTTCGGACCCTCTTCTGGACGGATCGGTGATACCCGGCGTGGTGAATACAAGGTAGGAAGATCTTCAGGGGCTTAGTGTTAGGTTTTTTAAGGGGGTTTGGGTTAGTTTAGGGGTATGTGGGTGGTGGGTTGTAATGTTGAGGGGGGTATTGTATGTTTTTTTACAGGCAAAAGAGCAGAATTCTTTGGGGCATGCCCCGCAAAAGGCCCTTTTAAGGGCTGGTAAGGTTAAAGAGCTGTAAAATATTTATTTTAGAATAGGGTAGGGCATTTTTTTTATTTTGGGGGCTTTGTTATTTTTTTGGGGGCTTAGAGTAGGTGTAATTAGTTTAAAATTCTTGTAATCTTTTTTTATTTTTTTGTAATTTAGTGTTTGTTTTTTTTTTGTAATTTAGTGTTTGTTTTTTTTGTAATTTAGTTTAGTTGATTTAATTGTAGATAATTGTAGATAGTTTATTTAATTAATTTATTGATAGTGTAGTGTTAGGTTTAAGTGTAACTTAGGTTAGGATTTATTTTACAGGTAATTTTGAAATTATTTTAACTAGGTAACTATTAAAAAGTTATTAACTATTTAATAGCTATTGTACCTGGTTAAAATAAATACAAAGTTGCCTGTAAAATAAATATAAATGCTAAAATAGCTACAATATAATTATTATTTATATTGTAGCTATTTTAGGGTTAATTTTACAGTTAAGTATTTAGCTTTAAATAAGATTAATTTATTTAATAAGAATTATTTTATTTCGTTAGAATAAAATTATATTTAATTTAGGGGGGTGTTAGGGTTAGGGTTAGACTTAGCTTTAGGGGTTAATACATTTATTAGAGTAGCGATGAGGTCCGGTCGGCAGATTAGGGTTTAATAATTGTAGGTAGGTGGCGGCTACGTTGGGGGCGGCAGATTAGGGGTTAATAAATATAATATAGGGGTCGGCGGTGTTAGGGGCAGCAGATTAGGGGTACATAGGGATAACGTAGGTTGCGGCAGTGTACGGAGCGGCAGATTAGGGGTTAAAAATAATATGCAGGGGTCAGCGATAGTGGGGTCAGCAGATTAGAGTTTAATAAGTGTAAGGTTAAGGGTGTTTAGACTCGGGGTTCATGTTAGGGTGTTAGGTGCAGATTTAGGAAGTGTTTCCCCATAGGAAACAATGGGGCTGCGTTAGGAGCTGAACACTGCTTTTTTGCAGGTTTTAGTTTTTATTTCAGCTCAAACTGCCCCATTGTTTCCTATGGGGGAATTGTGCATTAGCACGTTTTTGAAGCTGGCCGCGTCCGTAAGCAACGCTGGTATGTAGAGTTGCAGTGGCGGTAAATTATGCTCTACGCTCCCTTTTTGGAGCCTAAAGCAGCCCTTCAGAAAACTCTAAATACCAGCGTTGTTTAAAAGGTGCGGGAAAAAAAAAACATGCGTAGCTAACGCACCCCTTTGGCCGCAAAACTCTAAATCTAGGTGTATGTAGTTAAAACCTGCCTCACACTAACACCTAACATTACACTACAATTAAATAAATTACATTAATTAAATACAATTAACTAAATTACAAAAAATAAACACTAAATTACACAAAATAAAAAAGAAATTATTAAATATTTAAACTAATTACACCTAATCTAATAGCCCTATCAAAATAAAAAAGCCCCCCCAAAATAAAAAAAAACCCTAGCCTAAACTAAACTGCCAATAGCCCTTAAAAGGGCCTTTTGCGGGGCATTGCCCCAAATAAATCAGCTCTTTTACCTGTAAAAAAAAATACAAACAACCCCCCCAACAGTAAAACCCACCACCCACGCAACCAAAACCCCCAAATTAAATCCTATCTAAAAAACCTAAGCTCCCCATTGCCCTGAAAAGGGCATTTGGATGGACATTGCCCTTAAAAGGGCATTTAGCTCTTTTTCTTTGCCCAAACCTCTAATCTAAAAATAAAACCCACCCAATAAACCCTTAAAAAAACCTAACACTAACCCCCAAAGAACCACTTTCAGTTTTTGGAGACCGGATATCCATCCTCATCAAGCCGGGAGAAGTCTTCATCCAAGCAGGCAGAAGTCCTCAACGAAGCCGGGAGAAGTCTTCATCCAAGCGGCAAGAAGTCGTCCTCCAGGCGGGCAGAAGTCTTCATCCAGAGGGCATTTTCTATCTTCATCCTTCCGACGTGGAGCGGCTTCATCTTCAAGACATCCAGCGCGAAGCATCCTCTTCATATGGTCCCAGCCGTACACTGAAGGTTCCTTTAAATGACGTCATCCAAGGTGGCGTCCCTTGAATTCCGATTGGCTGATAGAATTCTATCAGCCAATCGGAATTAAAGGTGAAAAAATCCTATTGGCTGATGCAATCAGCCAATAGGATTGAGCTTCAATCCAATTGGCTGATCCATTCAGCCAATAGGATTGAGCTTGCATTATATTGGCTGTTCCAATTGGATCTTGTATTTTGTACCGCTTACTTTTTGGCCGGACAGGCAAACTCATAATACCATCCCATTGAAAAATAACTTTTTAAAAAGTGCGGTAGTTACGTTGCGTGACGGCTAAAAAAGTGTGCGGTACAGCTGTACCTACAAGACTCGTAATAGCAGCGGTAGTGAAAAAGCAGTGTTATGAGGCTTTTTCACTCATAACGCAAAACTCGTAATCTAGCTGATAGTTTAATGCTGAATTTGTTTTAGACAAATTGTTTATTATCAAAAAAAGATTTATTTTTTTGTTATATTGTTTGGAATTTGCTAATTAAAATCCATTTGTCTGTTCCATACGTAGAAAGCCTTCAGGACAGCAGGGCAGCAGGTTAAACTTAAATATAAAGGGTCATGAAACTCAAACATTTTTTCATGAATAAGATAGAGCATGCAAATTTAAACAACTTTCTAATCTATTTCTATTATCATATTTTCAGGAACATACGTTCAGGAGCATGCAAATGTCTGGAGCGCTATATGGCAAATCTTATCCATTTCCAAGAGCACTAAATGGCAGCACATTTTCTGCCATGTAGTGCTCCAGATACCTACTTAGGTATTTTATCAACAAAAAATACCCTGGGAATGAAACAAATTTGATAATAGAAGTAAAACGGAAACTTTTTTTTAAACTTGTATGTTCTGTCTTATTCATAAAAGAACATTTTTGGGTTTCATATAACTTAAAAGTGGTATTTTTAATGGGATTCGGGTTATCAAGAACAAAAGAGTAAACCTTACATTCTTATTGGCTAAAACATGAATCATTCTGCTGATAAAGACATTTCTAGATCACTTGAATACCCTGAAGCCTTTCCTGCTTTTAGAATAGCAGTTTTAAAGGAACATGAAACCAAAAAAAAAAAAAAATGTTCATGATTCATTAAAGAGCATACAAGGAATATGCATGTGTCTGAAGGTCTATATGCCAGCAGTTTTGCAAGTATTCTTTTAACAGTGTTATATGTTCACATACAGAATCCTGTATAAAGAGATAAACAGCTCTAAAGGCAAACATTTTCCTTTCTAAAATTCTTTGATGGATCTTATAATACTGACAAGCTGTTTTAGATCAGTTTGCCAGAGCAGAGAGCTTTAGATCACTGGGCCCTAAGAAAATCTGAAACCAAGGATGTTCCTGCTTATTCATATTTGTGTATGAAGTTCAATTCTAGCGTGAATGTATTTTTTCTACAAACACATATACGCATACACACAGTTGCACACACATACAAACACACACATTCACACACATGAGCACACACATACACACAAACATATTCACATGCACACACACACACACACATGTATACACACACACACACTCACACACATACGCACACACATACATACACACACTTGCACACACATGCAAACACACATATATACACACACACATACACACATTCACACACACACACACACACACAGACATTCACACATTCACACATACACACATATTAACACACATACACACACACTTACACACACACATTCACACACACACACAGACATTCACACACACACATTCACACATTCACACATACACACATATTAACACACATACACACACACACACAGACATTCACACACACACACACATTCACATACACACATATTAACACACATACACACACACTTACACACACACATCCATACACACACACACACACACAGGTATAATTATGAATATATCTTGGGTAAAGAAAACATGTTCTTTGGCAATATTTAAAAATCATTTTGTACATATTTTTTTAGGTTTATTGCATATTTTCCTATTTCAGTTATTTTGCTTTGCTTGTTTAATGAAGAGGAATATTATTTTTAAAATTCTTCCTGTTGCAACTAGCATAGCAAGACACATTTTGAATACCAACCTTAAATATTTATATATTAAATACCTATGCAATGTATAGAAGCATATATACTGTATATATATATAATTTCCCCCTTAGGGCTAAATTCACTCTCCTGTATATCTCATTAGTTGTTGCAAATGGTTATTTTGTGCTTATGAGGTGAGAATTTTCATTTTTACACTTCAATGCAGTTTCCGCTCGGGGCACTTTTTTTCATCAAGTCTCATGTAGTGGCAAACACAAGCAAATTGTAATTCATTCACCAAAATTAACTGCAACAAATTAAACATAAAGGCTGTTCAAGGATTAATTCCCCACATTATATGTTCACAATCAAATTGAACAGCAACAGGTCAATAAGCATATGAAAATATGAACATTTAAAGATTGTGGGTTTATTACTATACTTAGCAACAAATACAATTACCGCTGATGGAGCTGCAGGTAACCTCACACCTTCAAAGTCTCGGTTGTTTATTGTGGGGCAGCTATGAAGGTAATGGTGTCTGTAAGAGAGCTTACCATTATTTAGTCTTTAAACTTTATTTAGAATATACTGTAAGTTTTATTGGTTTTATAGTAATTCAAATCACAAATTATAAGAAGTAAATATTTTAAGATAAATCAGTACCTACTACAGGTCATAGAATCCCAGCAGGAATTATTTTTTGAAACCACTAGATTTCTGACTAAGTAATAGGACAAACTGACAAATGGAACACACGTCCTGTTTATTTGCTTTCCATAAAAAATACAGTGTATGTTCTCAGAATTGAGGCACATCACTTTACTTGTGTTGGGAAGCTTGCTGATTGCCTACAATGCCAAATCCCAAAGGGACCACCTTTCGGTATATAACAGCTGATTTATGCAAATAGCACCTAAAATGTACTAAGAGTAGCCTTGAAGCATGCATTAACTCAGTTTCACACTTAGGGGCCTGAATTATCAATGTCTTTCAGACATGATACTCTGTAGCGTATCATGTCTAACAGACATCGCTGAATGCCATCGGCATACGCTGTCATTAATGGGGATAGCATCAAGCCAGACCACGAGAAAATTTGTGCTATTGAACAGATGAAAAGTCCTTCTGATGTACATGAGCTGAGACAAATATTGGGTCTTGTAAATTGTTTGGGCAGGTTCCTTCCAGATTTATCTACAATATTACACCCTATCACAGAATTGCTAAAGAAAGATGTTGCCTGGGTCTGGGGACCTTCACAGGAAGAATCCTTTATGCAAGTCAAGTCCCTGCTGGGGTCTGCCCCAGTGTTGGGGTTCTACGACCCTTCCAAAAAGACTGTGGTTAGTGCTGATACGAGCAGTTATGGATTAGGGGACGCCCTCCTGCATCTGAATGAAAACAAACTACAGCCTATCGCCTACTGTTCCCACACACTGACGGCTGCTGAGTCAAAATATGCCCAAATTGAGAAAGAGCGCCTGGCTGCAGTTTGGGCCTGTGAGTGCTTTCAGCGTTACCTAGTGGGTTTAGAGAAATTTAGTCTGGAGACTGATCATAAACCGCTAGTCCCTATAATCAACTCCTATGATATTGACAAAACACCCCTAAGATGCCAGAGACTTCTAATGAGGCTGCTCAGGTTCAACGTTCAGGCAGTGCATGTGCCGGGGAAACAACTGGTTGTGGCGGATACACTGTCCAGGCTCCCGCTGGCTGCTGCTGAAGAGTCTTCAACGGAATCAGATGTGAAAGTGTATGTAGATTCAGTTCTGGCCTCTAAGTCCATTTCTTCAGGGAAACTAGAACAAATAAAGAAAGAGACATATTTAGATACAGACCTTCAAGAAGTTATAAAGTACATAAAAGAAGGTTGGCCTGAGAGTCGGGCAGCCTGGATGTCTTTAAATTTTTACCAGTCAGAGAGGTCGCAGCTCACAGAGCTGGATGGGTTGGTGCTGTTCCAAGACAGCATTGTTATTCCTGTCAGCATAAGATGTTAAACAGGGTTCACGATGGCCACTTAGGTATTACAAAGTGCAGAGAAAGGGAAGCTACGGCAGTATGGTGGCCTGGGATCAGTTCTGAAATTGCAAGTCATGTGTCTAAATGGGCCTTTTGCTGGGAACGCCGGTCTACTCAGAGAAGGGAGCCCTTGATTTCTACTCCGCTGCCTGCAGGCCTGTGGCAGAAAATAGCTGCTTATTTGTGAGAACTGCACGGGAAAAAGTTCCTAGTTGTGATCGACTACTATTCCAGTTACTTGGAAATTGCACCTTTGAATGAAATCACAAGTCAAGCCGTTATTACTCGTCTCAAGAGCTTGTTTGCCCGGTGGGGCATACCAATGGAGTTGGTGAGTGATAACGGAATGCAGTTCACTTCAACAGAGTTCAGTTCTTTCAGCAGATAATATGATTTTATACATTTCACGTCAAGTCCACATTACCCGCAGGCTAATGGAATGGCTGAAAGGGCAGTTCAAACAACAAAATTCATTTTGAAGCAATCTGAGCCATACCTGGCCCTCTTGTCCTATAGGGCGACTCCCATTCAA